>NW_008709460.1:35271-36230 GCF_000327385.1 Lottia gigantea
TATCTGATTTTGATGAAACTTGGTATGATGCTTTAGATTGATAAGATCTCGGTCAAGTTCGAATTTGACATATTTTCGATGAACGGTTTTTGAGATATTGCCCTTGACTTAGAACGCCTTGAAATTTGTTAAAAATTGTTCATGAGCAGGATTGAAGCTACAGTTTTCATCCGATTCTGATGAAACTTGGTGTGATCATTGGAATTCATAAGATCTGGGACAAGTTCTAACTTGACGCATTTTCCATGAACGGTTTTTGAGTTATTGCCCTTGACTTTGTTAAAACGCGTCAAAATTTGTTAAAAATAGTTTGTGAGCAGGATTGAAGCTACAGTTTTCAACCGATTCTGATGAAACTTGGTGTGATCATTGAAATTGATAAGATCTCGGACAAGTTCTAACATGACGCATTTTCGATGAACGGTTTTAGAGTTATTGCCCTTGACTTTGTTAAAACGCGTCGAAATTTGTTAAAAATAGTTTGTGAGCAGGATTGAAGCTACGGTTTTCAACCGATTCTGATGAAACTTGGTGTGATCATTGGAATTGATAAGATCTCGGACAAGTTCTAACTTGACACATTTACAATGAACGGTTTTTGAGTTATTGCCCTTGACTTACGAAACACACGTCAAAATTTGTTCGTGAGCACAATAGAAGCTACAGTTTTCAACGGATTCTGATGAAACTTGGTGTGATCATTGAAATTGATAAGATCTCAGACAAGTTCTAACTTGACGCATTTTCGATGAAATGTTTTTGAGTTAATGCCATTAACTTACGAAACACACGTCAAAATTTGTTTGTGAGGACAAGAGAAGCTACAGTTTTCAACCGATTTTGATGAAACTTGGTGTGATCATTGGAATTGATAAGATCTCGGACAAGTTCTAACTTGACGCATTTTCGATGAACATTTTTTTAGTTATTGCCCTTGACTTTGGCGTCGAAATTTGCTA
>NW_008709461.1:0-1166 GCF_000327385.1 Lottia gigantea
CCACTCTGTTAGTACTACCCTACAGTCCAGCCCACTGCAGAGATGTGATGTCAAAACCAACGGCAGTCAACCCTTCTCTTCCCGTGCTGCTGTTTCTCCACGCTATGAAATATTCACCAAGCTCCAAACTTGTAGTCTGAAAGACAACATCCCTCAAAACGAGATCAAATAGCTATCTCGAGCCACACTGAAGATCTTACAGAATGAATAGAACAGTGGCAGATATCTGTACTAAAGACCTATCTGTCCAGTGCTCTGCACCAGCGGAGAAAACACCTCACAATCACAACAACAACATCAAAAAAACATGACTAAAAACAAATCCAAACTGAAAGTAAAATGCATTACTGAATAATCAAACCAGGCCGCACTAAAGAATTCTTCTTTAAACAATTTGAAATTTGTTTAAATGACAAAAACATATTTATCAGCAAAATGAAATTATTTTTTTATTTTCTGCGGGTCTCATTCTATAATTGAACAGCTGATAGACCTGTTTTCCTGTTTTCCAACTGACCAACACTCTAGATTTCCTTACCAGACAAATTAGTCAAGCTGTAAATTCAACAGACACGCAGTCTTGCGAATGGAACAATAAAACCTTTGTCCAGCTTGCTGCAGGCTGTGCACGTTAAAGATCCCCGCGACAATTCCATCTCAAACAAAATTGAAGGCAGCTGCAGAAATGTGAGATGTAAAGTCTCCATTCATTTCATTTCTGAATTCCGCAAATCATAGCTCAACCGAAAATTTATACAAACGCAAACCAGACAGTGAAAACCACGGCAGTGTCTTCTCTCATTTTCTACACACCACAGAAATGTTGATCAAGACATAAAAAAAAAAAGAAAAGAGGCCTAAGAATTATGTTCCTTATATTTAGAAAAAAAATTTGAAAAAAACAAAAAATGGCAACAGAATGAATTAAAAAAAAAAATAATTAGGCCTACGTCTTCCTTTAAATAAGTGCCTCATTCCCCACAAAATGAAACAGTGGTTTAGGGATGTGTGTAATCTTATTTACCAGTCAGGTTTGACTTAGTTGTTGCTTAAGTCAAACATATTTTTAAACACATCAAGACACCACACTTTGACAGTGACTCTGGCACACTTTACGCTTGTTCAGTTGAACAATGGACAGCTCTTCAATCTAGTTTCATGTAAAA
>NW_008709461.1:7255-8139 GCF_000327385.1 Lottia gigantea
ATAACGCTTCTGGTTGCTTGCTTTGCACGAGGTCACATGACGTCATTCACTTTGTAGTAGGCCATTGTTGTAAGAATTTCATGTATAATAAATTTAAGTTTTAATCAACTATGCATCTTTATGGCCATCGCAAACACAACAAATTGGCGACGAGGATGAACCTGAAGAAGAATGGCTGGTAATTTAGTAGGTTCGTTGCCTCCTCCTTCACCTTTTCTCGCTTCACCCGGCGATCCACCGATTCCGTATCAAAGATGGATAGAGGGTTTCAAGAATTATCTAATTGCTAATGACGGCGAAGATGTCTCCGATGACAGAAGAAAAGCAATATTGTTTCATTGTTTGGGTGATGAAGGACAACGAATATTTAGAACTTTGGCCAACACAGATACGTACACAAATGCACTCGATGCCCTCAAAGCTCGTTTTGGAAAACGAAAGTCGGTCATTATGTCTCGAAATACATTTCAAGAAAGAGTTCAACGTCCAGGTGAGAAAATAATTGAATTTATTACTGCCTTGAAAGAACTGGCTAAATACTGTGAATATGGTGATTTGACAGATGAAATCATCCGAGGACATTTTATTACGTTCACGTCTATGAAACGAATTAGGGAACGCTTGCTTCTAGAGCCAGACGATACTACTCTCGCTAGAGCAACTGAAATAGCCCAGTTGGTTGAAGATGCACATTTCCAGTGCAAAGCTATGACGAAAAATGGTCAAAAAGCCGAAAATTCGTCAACAACGTCAGAAGAAAACAAAGTCCAAGGTGTACGTAAGAAAAACTACGGTGCGCCATCGAGGCAAAGAACTCAAAGTCACAACTACGGAAACAATTATGTGCCAAGACAAAAATCAAGTGGTGGTCAATATTTCAAAAC
>NW_008709461.1:8189-8933 GCF_000327385.1 Lottia gigantea
AAATCAAACACTATGGAAATAATTTTTTTTCTACTTTTGTATGGAAGCTTAAAATCATTTTATTGTTTCAATTTGTATTGCAATGTATCTGGAATATCCTGTTCAAAAATTATACAAATATATTCATTTGTAAGCCTGTGAGAGCTGTTTTTCTTTTATACTACTTTCATCAGAACTTCAGGATACAATATAATGACACGTAAAATTCTAAATCAACTATAACTTTCTTATTTTTCCATAGAAATTAGTTCTGTAAGAAGTTTAAAGATTGTCATTCTAATAAAAACCTGGAAAACAGAAAAAATTCAGAATAAACAAATTTGGTACCTGACTAATGTTATACTTTGTTGACATCTTCTTTCTAACTCTTTTTACTGAAATCTTTTTAAATAATTGTCAAATAAATTAAAAATTTAGATATTACAGGCTATTCATATTTTCCAAAACCCTGAAAGAAAATACAATTTCAAACATTAAAATCTTAATTTGGATCAAAACTTAGTCCAAATATGGGCATAACAAATATAAATAAAAATAGCTTGAGGTAAATTCGTACCAAATAAAACACTACAGAAATAAATTTTTTTCTACTTTTGCTTTCAACCTTAAAATTATTTTATTGTTTCAATTTGGATTGCAATGTATCTGGAATATCCTGTTCAAATATTATACAAATATATTTATTTATAAGCAAGTGGGAGCTATTTTACTTTTATACTACTTTCATCAGAACTTCAGCGAGTG
>NW_008709462.1:0-2792 GCF_000327385.1 Lottia gigantea
CGGTTAAGCACAGGCACAGGTATGTAGGCGTAACCTCTAGTGATAGAGCAATGTTTGTGAAGTTTGTTTAAAAGAATGATACATAATATTTGAAATAAACATAATAAACATTTTCACTGGTGAAACTGAGGAATTGTCCTATATTAAATGAAATGGAAAATGCGTATTTCATATAAAAAATAAATATAATTTATTAAGTGAAAATAGTATACATGTATGATATTTTTGCGAGGAAACTCTTCAATTGTAAGTTATCATAAATAAGAAATATTAATTAAAGGAAATGTACAAAACCTATGGAATGGGGATGGGGGGTAATCTACCACGGACTAAGATATCATTTAGGTTTTTATTACGTCTAGGGTTAGGTCTAAGTCTAGACTACGTTTAAGTCTATATCTATGGGTATATGTTAGATCCAATCTAGGTTAGGTCTATGTCTAGGCGTAGGTTTGGTTAGGTCTGAGTCTAGTTCTCGGTCATTATGCCTTCTGATTTAGCATAACCTAAACGACCATTTTTATAAAAATGTAACAAGTTTTGATCTAAAACAATAAAAACATGTAATGTTTCACTGGTATAGACAATTACTTTATTAAACGTGGTCTGATTTCATTAAAATAACTTTTAATCTAAAACAATAAAAACATGTCATGTTTCACTGGTATAGACAATTACTTTATTAAACGTGGATTCTCCATACAAGGCTTAACCTACCTCCTGTACCATTACCTAAAAAACGATAATTTGCTATCAAACATGGTGTAGATTTACAAAATGTAAGGAGTTTTGATCAAATAATTTGAGTTCTTATCACATTTCTCACAGAAGGTAAACTGGAATCGTTGTTAGTTTCAATTTGATTCACATAATCACTCAAATTATCATATGCATTAGATCACTAGAGCATCTCGAATTCAGGCATGTTTTACTTTGTTTTGAATAATTAATATGATTTTTGTATTACATAAAAATAATCGATATCTTACAGTGACAATGATCAATGAAAGACGACGATAAAGTTTAGTGTAATAGTTCAGTTAAGAAAATAAGAAAGAGAGTGCAGTTGAACAATAGTATTGGACCAGTGTTAGGTAAATAAAACAAGCGTGTTTTGTTTTATTTTAAATGCACCACTTCTGGTAATCTGTTTCCTTTGTTGTGTATATTGAGCAGCTGTGACGGGTGTGGTGCCAGTCAGGATATGCTTACTCTTTTAGACACCTGATACCACTTTTTATTATGAAATACTTACTCGCTTATGATTGATATACTTCCTCATGTGAAAAATTGAATAGCTGCTACCAATGATTCGCCAATATGTTGTTTTAGATTTCGGGTTTAGTTTTACGGTTTTACGGTTAATACTTGATTTATTATTGACGTGCAATTAAATTCAAAATATATTCCCCATTCCAAAATGGTACAAACATTTTCCCTTTTTAAATTTAATATGTAATGATATTATGCAAATTAATCAGTTTTTATCTATTTATAGAATCAATTAAAAATTGGAATCTGAAAAAGTATGAAACGAATACAGATTTTATTTTTGTTGAGGACAGAAGAACAAACCAAAGCTTACAGAAAACATTGTAGAAACACCAAATATGAGTTCCATCATCTGATGAAAGAAGGAGAGTCGTTACCAGCGTGGTTTCTGAATGTGGACACTATAGAGGACTTAGATTTCGATATAGTGGGTTATATAGAAAAGTCCATAAAATACGTCAAGGATCAGAATATTGATTTGGTGATAGGGAATTGTGATCTGGGACAAATGATAGCTGGAATCGTCCGAGAAAAAACTGGTCTACCAGGATGTAAGATAGAGTCGAGTTTTATTTGTTACCACAAATATTACACCAAAATATTCTCCAAGTTAGATTTTAAATTCTGGTATTTTGCTGCTGATCTTGATAATGAGGATTGGAAAGTAAAAATAAAATATCCTGCTTACGTCAAGCCACCATATTTTGCTGGTGGTTACGGACAATTTGTGGTAAGAAACGAGAAGGAGATGATTCAAGCTATTTCTAAAATTAAAAAATCTTCAAATCCAGTCCAGGATATGTTCAAATCGATGTTTCTAAAATATTTGGACATTAAGAAATTCCCTTTTAGTATGAAAAATATGGTTTTAGTCGAAGAATTTGTTGAAGATAGCAAAATGATTGCGACTGAAGGGTATGTAGACCAAGATGGTGCCTTTCATCTATGGGGACACTTTGACGGTTTGAGTTTTTCTAAACCAGTACCTTGTGATTTTCTGCGTTATACTCCGTCAACCACTACGTCAGACGTTCTATGCGATGTTGAAAAATTGGTTCAAAAATTTTGTTCTAATTTAAATCTAAAATCTGTGTTTTTTAATGTCGATCTTTGGGTGACAACTGACCCAGAAACAGGGAAAGTCGACATCGAACTTATCGAGATCAACAAAAGAATTTCCCAGGCCCTTTCTAATCTGTATGATTTCATGAAACAACCAAGCAGTTTCCAGGCAGCGTTATCGGTGGCCCTGGGACAAGAAAAAGAAATCAAGCATCCGATTTTAAAGCCCCAAGAGGAAACCTTTGGAAGTTTTATGATAAAAACTTGTGTTTCCGGTCCAGCGACAGACATCTTTGATTTTTCCCAGATTCCCCTTCTGAAAAAAGAGCATGGTGGAAAGTTTTCTGTATATTTATATATTGATGAAGGAGATTACGTGAAACAGGATTATAATAAATATGGTAGGACAATTTGTCGCTGTCATCTGGTAGCTGAATCTTGTGAGGAGTTGAAACAAC
>NW_008709463.1:0-751 GCF_000327385.1 Lottia gigantea
TGTAAACAAACATGGGCCGACATCGAGCAAATTTTTCACCAATATTTTGAATTTTTGGCTGTAAAAACGAATCTATGAAGCAATGTTTTACTTTTCTCGTTCTGCAAGTTTCACAACTACTTCGGCAAGTTTATCAAGTGCTGTAAAGCGTGTTGACTGCAGGATAAACAATCTACAGCCATTCGTATGACTAGAAATTGTAATAATGATTAAAATTGTTCAATAATCGGATGATGCAGACACGTAGGATGTTATATAAGGCTCGAATCGGCGTGTTTTTGCTGTCATTTGCATGGGGCCTGACTTTTGAAGAAGGATTGGGTCGTCTTCTGTCCTTTCTATGGTGGAAATCACCGTTCAAGTGGAAAGAAACATCTTGAGAGACTAATAGAGCCTACCATTTGATTGGTAGGTAGGTAGATGACAAGTTAACGTTCGCTTCCAGCGGATGCTGATATCGCAAACTAGGTAGTTGTTGGTAGTCGTAGTAGTTGGTAGTTGGATTGGATCAAATTGGATGATTCGGTGTTGTTGGTTTGGTTGTTGATTCTTCGTTGGATCTGGTTGGGTCGAATGACATGGCGGTGAAACTCGGCCCTGGATGGTGTGGCGTGAGTTACTCGATCTCCTTCATTCTTCCAAACTCGTTCTGATCATGGTATTTCTTGTTGATTGGTAGTCGAATGGTAGTCGTTGGTTTGGTTTGGTTAGATTATCTGTTATCTGTTGGAAAACTCGAAGACCTGAAAAA
>NW_008709463.1:4911-5696 GCF_000327385.1 Lottia gigantea
ACTGCGCCTGTTGAACTCAGAGCTTGATTAATTTGTCTTGTAAGGAGATCGAGCGTGTACGGTCATGTGGAAAGCCAGTCTATCAGCTGTTCAATTAGAGAATTAGACTTGAAAAAAATTGAAAAGAAAGTTTGCTGTTAAATTAATATAATTTTGTTATCGCAAAAAAATTTTAAATTCTTGAAAGATGAATTCTTTAATGCAGCCTGGTTTGATTGCTCTGTTATGTATTTGACTTTCAGTTTGGATTTGTTTTTAATGATCTTTTTTTTTTTGCAATGAGTGTGATGATTGGGAGATATTATCTCAGCTGGTGCAGAGCCCTGGACAGATAGGCCTTTCTTACTACAGATAGATATCTGCCAGTGCCACTGTTCTATTCATTCTGTAAGATCTTCACTTTCAGTATGGCTCGAGATAACCATTTGACCACCTTTTCAGGGATGTTGTCATTCTGACTGCAATTTTGTAGCTTGGTAAATATTTCATTGCATGGAGAAACAACACAGCATAGGCTAAGAAGGGTTGACAGCGGTCGGTTTTGACATCCCATCTCTGTACCAGGTTCGAGAGGTGCGAACTTTCTCACGCTTAATCTTCTCAAAACTTCCCAATGCACTGGCATCTCATACTGAAGCAATAGAGACACGCCTCAATGTATCCCCTCAAAAATCAACACAAGAAATTATAAAGAATAGCCTTTAATTTGCTTATTTTCACAATTTAATGAATGTAAACAATGAATTTCACGACTGCGTCCGTTTCTCACGCTTAATCTTCTCAAA
>NW_008709463.1:7902-8912 GCF_000327385.1 Lottia gigantea
TCAAATTGACTGGAAAACATTTGAGGCGAGTTTCCATTGTAAACAAACAATCCAATATGGCGGGCAGAGTGTTGAAATTTATTGTTTACATTCGTTAAATTGTAAAAATAAAGGAATAAAAGTCTATTTTCTATTAATCTTTGTGTTGATCTTCCAGAGAACATGTTAAAGTGTGTGTTGTATTTTAATTTTTGATAAAAATGATGAAGAGAAAAGATTTGCTGTAATTTCAGACCAAAATAAAGGGGTTTCTGGCAACTGATCTATATTGTTAAGATGCCAGTTGAAATTAATAACTTCTCTCTTCAGAAGGAAATAATAAAATATGCCTGGAAAAAGAGATCAATTCCAACTGTTCTCACAAATTTTTCTTGTCAGGACAGAAGCAATAGCTGGGCTCACCGTTATGGATTTGGACTGACAAATAACACATTAAAGGATATAAAACAATGGAATATTCTAATAGAATTTATTCATATTGAAGACGATACAATAGATACACATAAAACAAAGACTAAATAATTAATATCTGAATAAATTACAACTCATGATATTGTGCTGTTACCCACAGAAAAACAGGAAACAAAATATCTAGAGTTGATTGCGATGATATACACAAAGATAGCTCATGGCAGCAATTAAAGAAACTAAACAGGCTCTTCATATTTCCAAAACCCTGAAAGAAATTACAATTTCAAATATAAAAATCATAATTTAGATCAAACAATAGTCTTGAAATACAATGTAAATAGCTTGAAGTATATTCGTACAAATTAAACACTGCAGAAATATTTTTTTTTTGACTTTTACATGAAAGCTTAAAATTATTTTATTGTACCAATTTGTATTACAATGTATCTGGAATATCCTGTCCAAAAATTATACAAATATATTGATTTATAAGCGAGTGAGAGCCCTTTTACTTTTATACTCACTTTCTCAAAATGGCTATAAACGATAAACAATGTTATGACGCGTAAAATTCTAAATCAACTATAAATTTCTTATTT
>NW_008709463.1:12815-13670 GCF_000327385.1 Lottia gigantea
GGAAAAGATAACTCAGTCCGTACTAAGCACACTGCAGACTACAATTAACTAACAAATTAACCCATTTCACTCTTTTTCGCTAAATAAAGAGAAAACTAACGTTTTTAGCACAAATTAGGATCTTTTTTACATGAAACCAGATTAAAGAGCTGTCCCTGGTTAAACTTAAGAAGCATGAAATGTGCCAGAATCACTGTCAAAGTGTGGAGTCTTGATTTGTTTTAAAAATAGGTTTGATATAAGCAACAACTAAGTTAAACATGACTGGCAAATAAGATTATACACACCCCTAAAACACTGTGTCATTTTGTGGGGAATGCGGCACCTATTTCAAGGAAGAAGTAGGCTGAATTATTTGTTTTGATTCATTCTCTTTCTTTGTTTTAAATCCAAAGAACATAATTCTGAGGCGTTTTATTTTTTTTATGTCTTTATCAACTTTTCTTTGGTGCGTAGCAAATGAGTGAAGGCACTGCGGTGGTTTTTGCTGTCTGGTTTTTGTTTGCATCAATTTTTGTTTATGATTTTCGGAACTCGGAAATGAAATGAATAGAGACTTTACGTCTTGCATGTCTGCAGCTGCTAGTGAAGACGGGCTCTGCAGCCTACAATGCATTGTGCAATAAGGGAAATTTTGCCAACACATGAAGGCATTAGCCTAAAAAAATTTCATTTTAGATTGAATTGTTGAGAGATCATTAAGGGACACGGCCGGTAGCACCCTGGGCAAAGGGTTCCATTCGAAAGACTGCGCCTGTTGAACTCAGAGCTTGATTAATTTGTCTTGTAAGGAGATCTAGCGTGTACGGTCATGTGGAAAGCCGGTCTATCAGCTGTTCAATTAGAGAATTAGAC
>NW_008709463.1:16321-17363 GCF_000327385.1 Lottia gigantea
AGTAGAGGCTAGTCTTGATTGTCACACTATCACAACTTAATAGGCGCTCATTTCTCGATTGTCATACATTGTAATTTCATTAGAGGCCAAACCGCCCCAATGTCATTTCGTCCTAGGTAAATAAATTTGTCTTGATACAACTCTAAGACGATATTTAGACGGTTTTTACCAAATGAAGAGGTAGTTTGAACAACTAGAAATGTTTGCAATCGCAAATGATTAAGGGATTCGCAAGTTTTATTATTTTTTTCCTGAGACCCAGGGGCGAAGTGGTAAAGAGGGCGAAATGACGTTAAACTACCTTAATTGACTCTTAAATCTGAGAGCTAGTTACAGGAAAAGATAACTCAGTCCGTACTAAGCACACTGCAGACTACAATTAACTAACAAATTAACCCATTTCACTCTTTTTCGCTAAATAAAGAGAAAACTAACGTTTTTAGCACAAATTAGGATCTTTTTTACATGAAACCAGATTAAAGAGCTGTCCCTGGTTAAACTTAAGAAGCATGAAATGTGCCAGAGTCACTGTCAAAGTGTGGAGTCTTGATTTGTTTTAAAAATAGGTTTGATATAAGCAACAACTAAGTCAAACATGACTGGCAAATAAGATTATACACACCCCTAAAACACTGTGTCATTTTGTGGGGAATGCGGCACCTATTTCAAGGAAGAAGTAGGCTGAATTATTTGTTTTGATTCATTCTCTTTCTTTGTTTTAAATCCAAAGAACATAATTCTGAGGCGTTTTATTTTTTTTATGTCTTTATCAACTTTTCTTTGGTGTGTAGCAAATGAGTGAAGGCACTGCGGTGTTTGTTTGCATCAATTTTTGGTTATGATTTTCGGAACTCGGAAATGAAATGAATGGAGACTTTACGTCTTGCATGTCTGCAGCTGCTAGTGAAGACGGGCTCTGCAGCCTACAATGCATTGTGCAATAAGGGAAATTTTGCCAACACATGAAGGCATTAGCCTAAAAAAATTTCATTTTAGATTGAATTGTTGAGAGATCATTAAGGGACACGGCCGGTAGCACCCT
>NW_008709463.1:17413-18781 GCF_000327385.1 Lottia gigantea
GATTCAGTTTTGCCATTTGTATTTCATGGATTGCTTATTGATTATGGATATAATTAGGAATTAGATCAGTCTTTATTAAAGGTATGTTTTATTTTATATATTCTGAATAGTCTACTGCTTTTGTAAGGGCCTGTAAGTTAGGTAATGGTTTATGTAAGAAAAGTGTATGGCAGCCATTTTTAATTCTTAAAGTTATTGCATATATACAGTTCCAGTATACATGTATTGCAGTTCAGTTGTGGTAATTGTTATTATAATAGAAGTATTTTAATTAATTCACAAATAGAGTATAAATATAGTTTTTAATAAGGTTATTGGTTCTTTTAGGTTTAAGATATTTCGTCTTACCTGCCAGTCGTGTAGTTACTTCAAACCCCCAACTTCTGGGTATGTATTTTGTATATTATTACTGCATATTTAATATTTCATTATTTATATTAAGCAAGTACGATTAAAGTGGTATTAAGTAGATAATTTGTATTTTTAAGTATTAGCATAGTTGTAATGTTATTTTAATTATTCTGATAGTTGTATGTAATTATAGTTATTGTACTTTCAGGGGTTTTGTTATATTTCAATGTTTAATAAAGTTTATAAAAATGGAACCCAGCGTAGCTTAATACATCATCTACGTCTAACCCTACAACATTGATACAACTCTAAGACGATATTTAGACGGTTTTTACCAAATGAAGAGGTAGTTTGAACAACTAGAAATGTTTGCAATCGCAAATGATTAAGGGATTCGCAAG
This sequence comes from Lottia gigantea, assembly GCF_000327385.1. Lineage (NCBI taxonomy): Eukaryota > Metazoa > Mollusca > Gastropoda > Lottiidae > Lottia > Lottia gigantea. The sequence continues at coordinate 18,166 of NW_008709463.1, forward strand.
TTTTATTATTTTTTTCCTGGGACCCAGGGGCGAAGTGGTAAAGAGGGCGAAATGACGTTAAACTACCTTAATTGACTCTTAAATCTGAGAGCTAGTTACAGGAAAAGATAACTCAGTCCGTACTAAGCACACTGCAGACTACAATTAACTAACAAATTAACCCATTTCACTCTTTTTCGCTAAATAAAGAGAAAACTAACGTTTTTAGCACAAATTAGGATCTTTTTTACATGAAACCAGATTAAAGAGCTGTCCCTGGTTAAACTTAAGAAGCATGAAATGTGCCAGAGTCACTGTCAAAGTGTGGAGTCTTGATTTGTTTTAAAAATAGGTTTGATATAAGCAACAACTAAGTCAAACATGACTGGCAAATAAGATTATACACACCCCTAAAACACTGTGTCATTTTGTGGGGAATGCGGCACCTATTTCAAGGAAGAAGTAGGCTGAATTATTTGTTTTGATTCATTCTCTTTCTTTGTTTTAAATCCAAAGAACATAATTCTGAGGCGTTTTATTTTTTTTATGTCTTTATCAACTTTTCTTTGGTGCGTAGCAAATGAGTGAAGGCACTGCGGTGGTTTTTGCTGTCTGGTTTTTGTTTGCATCAATTTTG
>NW_008709463.1:18831-20099 GCF_000327385.1 Lottia gigantea
AATTGAAAGAAAGTTTGCTGTTAAATTAATATAATTTTGTTATCGCAAAAAAATTTTAAATTCTTGAAAGATGAATTCTTTAATGCAGCCTGGTTTGATTGCTCTGTTATGTATTTGACTTTCAGTTTGGATTTGTTTTTAATGATCTTTTTTTTTTTGCAATGAGTGTGATGATTGGGAGATATTATCTCAGCTGGTGCAGAGCCCTGGACAGATAGGCCTTTCTTACTACAGATAGATATCTGCCAGTGCCACTGTTCTATTCATTCTGTAAGATCTTCACTTTCAGTATGGCTGATAACCATTTGACCTCCTTTTCAGGGATGTTGTCTTTCTGACTGCAATTTTGTAGCTTGGTTAATATTTCATTGCATGGAGAAACAACACAGCATAGGCTAAGAAGGGTTGACAGCGGTCGGTTTTGACATCCCATCTCTGTACCAGGTTCGAGAGGTGCGAACTTTCTCACGCTTAATCTTCTCAAAACTTCCCAATGCACTGGCATCTCATACTGAAGCAATAGAGACACGCCTCAATGTATCCCCTCAAAAATCAACACAAGAAATTATAAAGAATAGCCTTTAATTTGCTTATTTTCACAATTTAATGAATGTAAACAATGAATTTCACGACTGCGTCCGCCATGTTTGTTGGCAATTGAAAGTAGAGGCTAGTCTTGATTGTCACACTATCACAACTTAATATGCGCTCATTTCTCGATTGTCATACATTGTAATTTCATTAGAGGCCAAACCGCCCCAATGTCATTTCGTCCTAGGTAAATAAATTTGTCTTGATACAACTCTAAGACGATATTTAGACGGTTTTTACCAAATGAAGAGGTAGTTTGAACAACTAGAAATGTTTGCAATCGCAAATGATTAAGGGATTCGCAAGTTTTATTATTTTTTCCTGAGACCCAGGGGCGAGGTGGTAAAGAGGGCGAAATGACGTTAAACTACCTTAATTGACTCTTAAATCTGAGAGCTAGTTACAGGAAAAGATAACTCAGTCCGTACTAAGCACACTGCAGACTACAATTAACTAACAAATTAACCCATTTCACTCTTTTTCGCTAAATAAAGAGAAAACTAACGTTTTTAGCACAAATTAGGATCTTTTTTACATGAAACCAGATTAAAGAGCTGTCCCTGGTTAAACTTAAGAAGCATGAAATGTGCCAGAGTCACTGTCAAAGTGTGGAGTCTTGATTTGTTTTAAAAATAGGTTTGATATAAGCAACAACTAAGTCAAACATGACTGGCAAA
>NW_008709463.1:20149-21755 GCF_000327385.1 Lottia gigantea
CATTCTGTAGATCTTCACTTTCAGTATGGCTCGAGATAACCATTTGACCATCTTTTCAGGGATGTTGTCTTTCTGACTGCAATTTTGTAGCTTGGTAAATATTTCATTGCATGGAGAAACAACACAGCATAGGCTAAGAAGGGTTGACAGCGGTCGGTTTTGACATCCCATCTCTGTACCAGGTTCGAGAGGTGCGAACTTTCTCACGCTTAATCTTCTCAAAACTTCCCAATGCACTGGCATCTCATACTGAAGCAATAGAGACACGCCTCAATGTATCCCCTCAAAAATCAACACAAGAAATTATAAAGAATAGCCTTTAATTTGCTTATTTTCACAATTTAATGAATGTAAACAATGAATTTCACGACTGCGTCCGCCATGTTTGTTGGCAATCGAAAGTAGAGGCTAGTCTTGATTGTCACACTATCACAACTTAATAGGCGCTCATTTCTCGATTGTCATACATTGTAATTTCATTAGAGGCCAAACCGCCCCAATGTCATTTCGTCCTAGGTAAATAAATTTGTCTTGATGTAACAAAGGGGTAACATTTAAAATGTATATTTGTTTATAAGTTTTGTTTCAGCACAGCTTTAATGTTTAACAAAAGTACACACTGAACACATAGTCACAAATACTAACAATCAACTCAAATCTGTTCACCCTATTCTATTTTTCTTCTATACCTTATCCATTGGTGAGCTTTTGCTCTACTCACAAATGTGATCTCAACACCCTGAGCATTCTTACTCTTCCTATCATGTTATTCATTAAGCCTTAAGTTTTCAAAGTGAAAGGACTGTTTCAGTGCTTCTAGATTTCATATGGTTTTGGAGGGAATTTCTATTTCAAAGATTCAGTTTTGCCATTTGTATTTCATGGATTGCTTATTGATTATGGATATAATTAGGAATTAGATCAGTCTTTATTAAAGGTATGTTTTATTTTATATATTCTGAATAGTCTACTGCTTTTGTAAGGGCCTGTAAGTTAGGTAATGGTTTATGTAAGAAAAGTGTATGGCAGCCATTTTTAATTCTTAAAGTTATTGCATATATACAGTTCCAGTATACATGTATTGCAGTTCAGTTGTGGTAATTGTTATTATAATAGAAGTATTTTAATTAATTCACAAATAGAGTATAAATATAGTTTTTAATAAGGTTATTGGTTCTTTTAGGTTTAAGATATTTCGTCTTACCTGCCAGTCGTGTAGTTACTTCAAACCCCCAACTTCTGGGTATGTATTTTGTATATTATTACTGCATATTTAATATTTCATTATTTATATTAAGCAAGTACGATTAAAGTGGTATTAAGTAGATAATTTGTATTTTTAAGTATTAGCATAGTTGTAATGTTATTTTAATTATTCTGATAGTTGTATGTAATTATAGTTATTGTACTTTCAGGGGTTTTGTTATATTTCAATGTTTAATAAAGTTTATAAAAATGGAACCCAGCGTAGCTTAATACATCATCTACGTCTAACCCTACAACATTGGAGCCCGATAAGGGACAGTAGAAGATACTATTTGATGATGTCATAATTTCTACTGGTGCCACCAACCTGCATCTCTAACTGTTCCTGTTGTCGACGATT
>NW_008709463.1:21805-117048 GCF_000327385.1 Lottia gigantea
AATACTATGACGTGAGGTATCTATATCTCTTACATTTGCTTGTTATCGTTACAATCGTAGTCTTGAGGGTGAAACACCACCTCTTCGCTTGAGCCATTTTCAGACAGTAGTTTCGTATTGTATTACTGTAACAAAGGGGTAACATTTAAAATGTATATTTGTTTATAAGTTTTGTTTCAGCACAGCTTTAATGTTTAACAAAAGTACACACTGAACACATAGTCACAAATACTAACAATCAACTCAAATCTGTTCACCCTATTCTATTTTTCTTCTATACCTTATCCATTGGTGAGCTTTTGCTCTACTCACAAATGTGATCTCAACACCCTGAGCATTCTTACTCTTCCTATCATGTTATTCATTAAGCCTTAAGTTTTCAAAGTGAAAGGACTGTTTCAGTGCTTCTAGATTTCATATGGTTTTGGAGGGAATTTCTATTTCAAAGATTCAGTTTTGCCATTTGTATTTCATGGATTGCTTATTGATTATGGATATAATTAGGAATTAGATCAGTCTTTATTAAAGGTATGTTTTATTTTATATATTCTGAATAGTCTACTGCTTTTGTAAGGGCCTGTAAGTTAGGTAATGGTTTATGTAAGAAAAGTGTATGGCAGCCATTTTTAATTCTTAAAGTTATTGCATATATACAGTTCCAGTATACATGTATTGCAGTTCAGTTGTGGTAATTGTTATTATAATAGAAGTATTTTAATTAATTCACAAATAGAGTATAAATATAGTTTTTAATAAGGTTATTGGTTCTTTTAGGTTTAAGATATTTCGTCTTACCTGCCAGTCGTGTAGTTACTTCAAACCCCCAACTTCTGGGTATGTATTTTGTATATTATTACTGCATATTTAATATTTCATTATTTATATTAAGCAAGTACGATTAAAGTGGTATTAAGTAGATAATTTGTATTTTTAAGTATTAGCATAGTTGTAATGTTATTTTAATTATTCTGATAGTTGTATGTAATTATAGTTATTGTACTTTCAGGGGTTTTGTTATATTTCAATGTTTAATAAAGTTTATAAAAATGGAACCCAGCGTAGCTTAATACATCATCTACGTCTAACCCTACAACATTGATACAACTCTAAGACGATATTTAGACGGTTTTTACCAAATGAAGAGGTAGTTTGAACAACTAGAAATGTTTGCAATCGCAAATGATTAAGGGATTCGCAAGTTTTATTATTTTTTTCCTGGGACCCAGGGGCGAAGTGGTAAAGAGGGCGAAATGACGTTAAACTACCTTAATTGACTCTTAAATCTGAGAGCTAGTTACAGGAAAAGATAACTCAGTCCGTACTAAGCACACTGCAGACTACAATTAACTAACAAATTAACCCATTTCACTCTTTTTCGCTAAATAAAGAGAAAACTAACGTTTTTAGCACAAATTAGGATCTTTTTTACATGAAACCAGATTAAAGAGCTGTCCCTGGTTAAACTTAAGAAGCATGAAATGTGCCAGAGTCACTGTCAAAGTGTGGAGTCTTGATTTGTTTTAAAAATAGGTTTGATATAAGCAACAACTAAGTCAAACATGACTGGCAAATAAGATTATACACACCCCTAAAACACTGTGTCATTTTGTGGGGAATGCAGCACCTATTTCAAGGAAGAAGTAGGCTGAATTATTTGTTTTGATTCATTCTCTTTCTTTGTTTTAAATCCAAAGAACATAATTCTGAGGCGTTTTATTTTTTTTATGTCTTTATCAACTTTTCTTTGGTGTGTAGCAAATGAGTGAAGGCACTGCGGTGGTTTTTGCTGTCTGGTTTTTGTTTGCATCAATTTTTGTTTATGATTTTCGGAACTCGGAAATGAAATGAATGGAGACTTTACGTCTTGCATGTCTGCAGCTGCTAGTGAAGACGGGCTCTGCAGCCTACAATGCATTGTGCAATAAGGGAAATTTTGCCAACACATGAAGGCATTAGCCTAAAAAAATTTCATTTTAGATTGAATTGTTGAGAGATCATTAAGGGTCACGGCCAGTAGCACCCTGGGCAAAGGGTTCCATTCGAAAGACTGCGCCTGTTGAACTCAGAGCTTGATTAATTTGTCTTGTAAGGAGATCTAGCGTGTACGGTCATGTGGAAAGCCGGTCTATCAGCTGTTCAATTAGAGAATTAGACTTGAAAAAAATTGAAAAGAAAGTTTGCTGTTAAATTAATATAATTTTGTTATCGCAAAAAAATTTTAAATTCTTGAAAGATGAATTCTTTAATGCAGCCTGGTTTGATTGCTCTGTTATGTATTTGACTTTCAGTTTGGATTTGTTTTTAATGATCTTTTTTTTTTTGCAATGAGTGTGATGATTGGGAGATATTATCTCAGCTGGTGCAGAGCCCTGGACAGATAGGCCTTTCTTACTACAGATAGATATCTGCCAGTGCCACTGTTCTATTCATTCTGTAAGATCTTCACTTTCAGTATGGCTGATAACCATTTGACCTCCTTTTCAGGGATGTTGTCTTTCTGACTGCAATTTTGTAGCTTGGTAAATATTTCATTGCATGGAGAAACAACACAGCATAGGCTAAGAAGGGTTGACAGCGGTCGGTTTTGACATCCCATCTCTGTACCAGGTTCGAGAGGTGCGAACTTTCTCACGCTTAGTCTTCTCAAAACTTCCCAATGCACTGGCATCTCATACTGAAGCAATAGAGACACGCCTCAATGTATCCCCTCAAAAATCAACACAAGAAATTATAAAGAATAGCCTTTAATTTGCTTATTTTCACAATTTCATGAATGTAAACAATGAATTTCACGACTGCGTCCGCCATGTTTGTTGGCAATCGAAAGTAGAGGCTAGTCTTGATTGTCACACTATCACAGCTTAATAGGCGCTCATGTCTCGATTGTCATACAATCTAATTTCATTAGAGGCCAAACCGCCCCAATGTCATTTCGTCCTAGGTAAATAAATTTGTCTTGATACAACTCTAAGACGATATTTAGACGGTTTTTACCAAATGAAGAGGTAGTTTGAACAACTAGAAATGTTTGCAATCGCAAATGATTCAGGGATTCGCAAGTTTTATTATTTTTTTCCTGAGACCCTGGGGCGAAGTGGTAAAGAGGGCGAAATGACGTTAAACTACCTTAATTGACTCTTAAATCTGAGAGCTAGTTACAGGAAAAGATAACTCAGTCCATACTAAGCCGACTTCAGACAACAAATAACTAACAAATTAACCCATTTCACTCTTTTTCGCTAAATAAAGAGAAAACTAACGTTTTTAGCACAAATTAGGGTCTTTTTTTTTTACATGAAACCAGATTTAAGAGCTGTCCTTGGTTAAACTTAAGAAGCATAAAATGTGCCAGAGTCACTGTCAAAGTGTGGTGTCTTGATTTGTTCAAACATATGTTTCATATAAGCAACAACTAAGTCAAACATGACTTGGAAATAAGATTATAAGAAATTGTCTAAACGGTAGGCCCTATTAGTCTCTTTTCAAGATGTTTCCTCTCCACTTGAACGATAATTTCCACCATAGACAGAACAGGAGACGACTCAATCCTCCTTCAAAAGTCAGGCTCTATGCGCGTTGATCGCGAACTTTAATCCACCATTACAAAAAAATTTGACATCATTCAATGGAGTTACCCCCCTTGGCAAATGACGTAGGTCGTAGACTTGATTGTCCCATAAGCAATAAAATGGTTCTGGTACTTTAGTCTCGAATATCAAACAAAACAAATAGAGTAGAAATAACAAAATGGCGGGTTTTTGTCAGAAGATTCAACTGTACATCAGTTCAAAGAGGATAGGACTAAATCAAACAACTGATTTGGCAATCAGGGGATTGGATCACGTTCTTTTAAATTTCTCCGAGGTCTGCAAACAGATTTTGATCCTTGTCTTGTCTTTCTTTAGCCTGAACCGTGAATACAAAATCTTGAGGTGGTACACATTGTAGTCAAAAGAGCCAAATTCACCACAAGTCAATTTCTTTTGTACAAGTAAAAACTTTCTCAGTCGTTTATAAATGAATATATTTGTTTAAGTTTTGAACAGGATATTCCAGATACATTGCAATACCAAATGAAACAATAAGATAATTTTAAGCTTACATGCAAAAGTAGAAAAAAAATTATTTCTGCAGTGTTTGATTTAACCCTAACCTAACCCATGTTACCTAAGCTATTTCTATTAACATTTATTATGCCTATATGTGAACTATGTTTTGATCTAAATTAAGATTTTAATGTTTAAACTTTTTACAGAATACAAGTTGAAACAATGAAATAATTTAAGGTTCCATGCAAAAGTAAAAAAAAAATTTATTTCTGTAGTGTTTGATTTGGTACGAATGTACCTCAAGCTATTTCTATTTTTTTTTTTGTTTTATGCCTAAATGTGGACTATGTTTTGATCTAAATTAAGATTTTAATATTTGAAATTGTAATTTCTTTCAGAGTTTTGGAAATATGAAGAGTCTGTAATATCTGTAAAGTTTTTATGTTACTTGGCAAAGATTATTATTTAAGTAAAAACAGTTAGAAACAAGGTGTCAACAAAATTCATCTTTAATCAGGTAACATATTAGTTTCTTCTCAATTTTTTCTCTTTTTCAGGTTTACATTGTATTTCCTTCGATGCCTATTTTATGACTATTGTTTGATCTAAATTAAGATTTTAATATTTGAAATTGTAATTTCTTTCAGGGTTTTGGAAATATGAAGAGATTGTAATATCTGTAAAGTTTTTATGTTCCTCGACAAGATTATTATTTGAGAAGATTTCACCAAAAACACAAGATGTCAACAAAGTACAAATTTAGTCAGGTAACAAATTTATTTGTTTTGAAGTTTTTCTGCTTTCCAGGTTTTTGGTAGAATGACAAACTTAAAACTTTTTACAGACCTAGTTTTGAAAAAGAAATATGAAAGTTATAGTTCATTTAGAATTTTAAACGTCATTATATTGTATCCTGAAGTTCTGATGAAAATAGTACAAAAGTAAAACAGCTCTGACTCGCTTATGAATGAATATATTTGTATAATTTTTGGACAGGATATTCCACATACATTGCAATGCAAATTGAAACAATAAAATAAATTTAAGCTTCCATGCAAAAGTAAAAAACAAATTATTTCTGTAGTTTTGATTTGGTGGGAAGTTACCAAAAGCTATTTCTATTTATTTTTGTTATGCCTATATGTGGACTAAGTTTTGATCTAAATTAAGATTTTAATGTTTGAAATTGTAATTTCTTTCAGGGTTTTGGACATATGAAGAATCTGTAATATCTGTAAAGTTTTTATGTTATTTGACAAAGTGATTATTTTGAAGATATCAGTAAAAAAACAGTCAGAAACAAGATTTCAACAAAGTACAACTTTATGAAAAGTCATGTATGGTTGATGATATTTATTATGACCCGGGGGGACATCACAAACATAAACATACAGATGAATGAAAAGATGATAACAAGATGGCCTCAGACCATGCTTACACGACTACTACATGTTCATCGACTGCCAGGCCAGAGCGGAAGTTTTCCTTTTGTCCCTTGACAACTTCCAGTAACAACACCGAGCTAGTCACTATTTTATGTTAACACTTTAGTCAGGTAACAAATTTGTTTGTTCTGAATTTTTTCTGCTTTTCAAGTTTTTGTTTGAATGACAATCTTTAAACTTTTTACAGAACCAGTTTCTATAGAGAAATAAGAAAGTTATAGTTGATTTAGAATTTTACGTGTCATTATATTGTTGCCTGTCGTTCTGATGAAAGTTGTATAAAAGTAAAATAGCTCTCAATCCCTTATGAATGAATATATTTGTATATTTTTTGGACAGGATATTCCAGATACATTGCAATACAAATTGAAACAATAAAATAATTTTAAGCTTCCATACAAAAGTAAAAAGAAATTATTTCTGCAGTGTTAGATTTTGTTTCTATCTTTTTTATGCCTATTTTTGGAATAAGTTTTGATCTAAATTAAGATTCTAATGTTTGAAATTGTAATTTTTTCAGGGTTTGGGAAATATGAAGAGTCTGTAATATCTGTAAAGATTGTATGTTATGTGACAATATTTGTTCCAAATTTTTTCTGTTTTCGAGGTTTTTGTTAGAATGACAAACTTATAACTTTTTACAGACCATTTTTTTCGACATCACATCTCTGTACCAGTTGGACTGTAGGCTGGTGTAGAACTTCCTCACATTTAGTCTTATTAAAACCTCCCAATGCACAGACTTTAATTTACTTATTTTCACAATTTAATGAATGTAATCAAGAAATTTCAAGACTCTGTCCGCCATGTTTTTTATAAACAATTTTCTGTATACCAAATAATTTTTTAAAGGTGATATTTTTGCCTTTTTGAATAAATTTTTAGCTTAAATTATCACGTCTTGATTTTCTTCACAAGGGTCATAATTTTTTTCTCCAAACTTTCAGTGAGTTTCAAGTTTAAGAGACATCTGAATTGTTTTATTTTAACTGTCAAAAAACATTCAGGAGCTGTTTTCATGATAGAAACTCAATGACAGTTTCAAACTAATTATGAGTCATAACTTATTCAAGAACTTCTACGACAGTTTTCTGGGCTGTCAACATTATTCCAGGATCTCCTGTCCTCTTTTTTGCTGAGCTGTTACGTTGTTAGACGCAAAGAAAGGCATGTAACAAGCAGAAAAATCACTAAACTTACAGACTCTTATCTGATGGAATCTGCTGGATAAATGGAGTTAGGGTTTGTTCATACTACATGCAGAGCAGCACAGAGAAGATTGTAGTGGTCAGTCTTTCACATGTAAGCAATCAATCATTTGCTTGGAGGCAAATTTCCTGAGCGTGTCACTCGCCTGGTAATGGTGTAAACAGCTGAGCATATGTACATTGAAAACTAACTACTAACTAACCGCTACTATGCACTCTGCTACGCGCCGCCCTGCTCAGCTTGTAGTGTGAACGAACTCTAAAGCCAAAGGGACAATGATGGGTGTCATAGTATTGCCTTATTTTAAATAATAGAATAACCCAACCCATCACTCCTCTAAACTACAGGCTTCTAATAGACTACTCCATGTATATATTGCCATGCACTGTTCTTCGTACAATTTTCTCCACTAACATCCACACCCATATACCATGTGGTGTCCTTTGATTTGATTAATAGCTCGGCCTCTATTACAGGTAAGAAAACCTGATCATTGTTTCCCTTATTTAGACCCCCCGCTGCACTGACATCTCTTACTGGAGATATGGAGACACTCTTCAACATATTCTCTAGAAAATCAACACAAAAATTGATAAAGAATAGACTTTAATTCACTTATTTTCACAATTTTTTTTTTGTAAACAATGAATTTCAAAACTATCCGCCATATTTGTGTACAATACGCTTCGCCTCATTATGTTTTCTATTTTCTATTGGGTCGTGACCTCCATGTGGCTGTGGTAGTTAGGTAGAATATTTTTCTTGACCATACAGCATAATTTAGGGTATGAAATCCTCTATTTTTAAAGGAAGCTCTGTTTTAAAGTTATTTTTAGAAGTTGTCATTTAACAGTGTAAGGGAAACAACTCTCATCTCCCCATGATATTCAAGTCTCGATTGTCACACAACGTAATATTCTTATTGGCCTAACCGTCCAAATGTCATTTCGTCCCGGGGTAAGTAAATTTGTTTTGATATGACTCTAGGACGATATTAAGACAGTTTCTACCAAATCAAAAGATAAATTGAACAACTAGAAACGTATGCAGTCGTAAATGATCAGAGAATTCGCAAGTTTTATTACTTCTTCAGAACCTGAGGCGAAGTGGTAAAGAGGGCGAAATGACGTTAAAATACCTTTATTGACTCTTAAATCTGAGAGCTAGTAACAGGAAAAGATAACTCAGTCCATACTAAGCCGACTTCAGACAACAAATAACTAACAAATTAACCCATTTTACACTATTTTTGTAAATAAAGACAAAACTAATAAATCTAGCACAAATTCAGATTTTTTTTACATGAAACTAGTGTAAAGATCTGTCCATTGTTCAACTGAACAAGCGTAAAGTGATCCAGAGTCACTGTCAAAGTGTGGGGGTCTTGATTTGTTTAATAATATGTTTGATAAAGGCAACAAATTAAAAGCCGGGCATCCACTTGAGAGTTTTATAGAACGAGTTCGCTCTCCGAGAGTAACGCGCGAGTGGATGGTATTTTGCGAGAAACTGTTGGACAGGCGCAACCAACTCTCGATGAGAGCTATTTCTCTCAAGTGGAAGGGGGTCTCCTATAAAATGTCAGGCATCAGAACCCAGCTGTCGATAGAACTGCAGCGAGTGATTTTCTGTCAAGTGGAAGGGGGTCTGCTACAAACTGTCGAATACAGATTTCTGTTTGAGAGTGCTCTCAAATAATAGAACAGTGTTCTATTTCTGCGAGAACTGTCAGCTTTTTTTTAACAGGCCTATCATATTTTTCACAACACCTGGAGTCTGAAATATGTCGAAACGTACGGAATGGACGCATGAAGAGATTGAGCGCCTCATCACAGAATATGAAACTCATCCTGTGCTTTGGGATGTTCAATCGACTGAATTTCCAGACAGGCAGAAAATGAACGATGCATGGAAGAACTTGGCTGAAACGGTACAAAAAAACATTGTGCACTTTTTTTCTCTATTTTGTCTTTCCATCAATTATAATCATAGCTGCAGCAATGGACAACAACATTTTCCAATCGGCAGTTGTACATCACAACTTTGTCTCTCAGGACACTCTGATAGTTACTCGCAAAAAAATTTACTCTCAATTGCTCTCAAATGGAAGGAGCACGGACAGTTCTCTCGCGAGTGACTCGCGAATACTCGCAGGTAAAACTCTCAAGTGGATGGCCAGCTTAAGTCAAACATGACTGGAAAATAAGATAATACATATCCCTAAAACACTGTTTCATTTGTGGGGAATGAGGCACCTATTTAAAGGGAGAAGTAGGCTTAAATATTTTTTTTTAAATTAATTTTGTTTCCTTTTTTTAAAATCAAAAGAACATAATTCTGAGGCATTTTATTTTTTTTGTCTTTATTAATTTTTTTGGTATGTAGCAAATTAGAGAAGCACTGCGGTGGTTCTTGCTGTCTGGTTTTTGTTTACATAAATTTTTGTTTATGATTTTCGGAACTTGGAAATGAAATGAATGATGACTTTACGTCTTACATTTCTGCAGCTGCTAGTGAAGACGGGTTATGTAGCTTACAATGCATTGTGCAATAAAGGAACTTTTGCCACCACATAAAGGCATTGGCCTAAAAAATTTCGTTTTAGATTGAATTGTTGAGAGATCATTAAGGTACATGGCCGGTAGCACCCTGGGCAAAGGTTTCAATGTTCCATTCGAAAGACTGCGCCTGTTGAATTCAGAGCTTGATTAGGTTTTTAAAGGTGCAACACCAATGAAACTCCATAAACAATAAATTTCATGACTCTGTCCGCCATGTTTGTTGACAATGGCAACCTCAATATAGTCTTGCTTGTCATAGCATCAACGCTAAATAGACAGTTCAGTCTTGATTGTCACACAATGCGATATTTTTAAAGGCCAAATCGCTCTTTGTCAGTTCGTCCATGATGAATAAATTTGTCTTCAAACGAGTTCAAGTCGAAATTGATAAAGTTTCGACCAAACTGCAAGTCCACTGGAACAATTTTCTGTCTTTAATGTTAAAAAATCAAAGAATTCCCAAGTTTTAGTATTTTTGCTTGAAAAAGTTGTGCGAAGTGGCAAAGAGGGGGCGAAATGGCTTTAATAGACCTTTTTTTTACTCCATAAGAATAGAACTAGCATCAAGAAAAGATAACTCAATTAATGCTAGGCTTAGTCTCGATTGTCACATATTGCAATATTTGTAAAGGCAAAACCGCCCTATGTCAATTCGTGCCTAGTACGACTTTAAAACAAAATTTAGAACACTACTTCGACCAGACCACAAATCCAAAAATTGGCCACGTAGAGGCTTCGTCATTGACTGGCCAGTCCACCATATTGGATATCCATCACTGGCCAATCAAAGTTTGATACATATGTAATGATTCTATTAAATTCATGACCTTTTAGACGTTTTATTTGAATTACAAATGAATTACAAATTTTTCGTTTTTTGATTTAATTACAACAATTTTAATCAATCCAAAAAATTAGTGTATCCATCGGCCACAAAAATTGGCCGGCCACTGAAGTAATGACGAAGTGTCAATTGACAAAATCTTCAAATTAAAACAATAAAATCAACCCCTCTTGTCAAGGTATGTTGACAGTCTATTCTGATTTGTTTTAGGGAAAATGGTAACTATTAACACATTTGGGTTTGTCTAAGGAAGGCTTTGTCTGTTTTTTGTTAAAACGTTCATTATCACTTACTTTACATTTTCTTGCAAATATGGCGGCGATGGCTGGTCTTGGAGGAAGTAATTATGGAAAACACTTTCGACCAAAATAGGGCACTTGTCTTTTTTTTATGACTTTTGATTGTGTTTATTCCGATCACAGAAATGTAAATATACTTTGTTTTTTCGTGGGACATGGTAACCATGACAGATCGTATTGTTATGTTATGCTTTGAATTTGACATTAAACTACATGCCTATGGTATATTATAAAGCGTTATTTTTATTTTAAACTCAAACCTCTTTGCTATGATCTTCAAAATGTTTATGTCATAAATATAGGCCTATTTTATAATATCTTTTTCTTTTTTTTTTTTTTGTAGTAAATGTTGAAAATAGTATATGGACGTCTGAAAAGGGAAAGTTATGGAGCTGGATTCTACTCATCCTTTACATTCCTATACAGAAGGTTTGAAATATTTCATCAGAAATAATGACATGAGTTCCAGCATTAACAGGGAATTCAATTTAGTGACTGTGACGTCCACGCTTAAAATACCAATTGACGTGAAGTCGCGTATTCAACAGGGAGAACCTGATTGGCTGAGAACCGTTGAAGTTTTGGATATCCATATTGCCGAGGATGTCATCCAGAAAGAAATTCCAGTTTCTGTTGCCCAAATTACAAACTTACTTCATAACGAAATTAACGTAGTTGATGATATGGATATAAAACTCACTGCCGAAATTCTGGAAAATTTTAAAAAAGAAAGCACAAATTTCTCTCTGGAGCCTCTGTCAAGAATCGTTCCACAATCTACGGACGCAGAAAATAGTGTAGACACAATGGAAGGTGATCTACTTACTGATGATGAGGCAGACGGGTTTGAGTCTTCAGAATCACCAATCAAGTCAGAATTTTCTTCAGAAAATACCAATTCTGAAAATCAAAATTCCCAGACAGATTTAACAACGGAAATCAAAGATGAATCGGATACCTTGGGAGACAGAAGCACCAGAAGACCAGAAACTCGTTCAAAAAGAGCAAGGAGAAACAAGTCAAGTTCTCAAAAGAAAGACGAGGGTTCTCCTAAAAAAGGAGGAAACTGTGGGCAATGTGGGAAATATTTCCGTAATTTGACATATCATCTACCCGTACATTTATCAGAAAGGCCATTCCAGTGTCAACTTTGTGAAAAATCTTTTAAATCAGAACCAGTACTAAGACAGCACATGTATTTTCATTCTGGAAAAAAACCTTTTTCTTGTGACATCTGTAACAAATCATTTGCTTTAAAAAACACCCTGGCATCTCACATTCGCTCTCATACTGGAGAGAAACCATTTATCTGTCATGTCTGTGGTGCTAGCTATCGACGAGGACAAGAGCTCAAGATTCATGTAGCCAAACATTCTGGAGTTAAATCTTTTAATTGTGAATTTTGTGCCAAGACATTTTACTCGAAATATGACATCAAAGCACATACACGACTTCATACTGCTGAGTTGAAATATGTTTGTGAAGTTTGTGGAAAAAAGTTTCGTGCTCAAGGAATTTTAAATGTCCATTCTAAAATTCATTCAGAAGAGAAACTTTTTGCGTGTGATCTTTGCAGCAGTAGTTTTGCCACAAAAGGTTATTTAGCAAAACACAAGAAGACACATGATAAGAAACGAGACTTCAAATGTAATGATTGTAACAAATTATTTAAAACATTACATACTTATAATAAACATAGACAGGTCCAGCATTCAAATGAGCGGCCATTTGAGTGTAAAATTTGTCATAAGACGTTCAAATTGGGATATGTCTTGCAACAACATCAACGTTTGCATCGGGATGTCAAGGACTATGCCTGTCAGTTCTGTGAGAAATCTTTCACGTTTAAAAGCAGTTTGTCGTCTCATCTTAAAAACCATCATAAACAGGAACAGTTGAATGTGAGTTTGGTAGCCGATATTCAGGAAATCATCATTCCACCATTCAGTGTAATACAGGTTCCTGGAGTATCGCAGGATCCATCGGAAATAACCAGCATAGAAATCAATTATCCACTTCAACATATTCCTGATCAATAAAATATGTCTTAATCAGAGTTTTCTCCCTTTAATTGTTATATGAGGGGCTTGTATGAATTCATCCAATACTTTACTTCTGGATGGTGAACTTCTCAACTTTCAATAGCTTTGTGGCATCAAGTTAAAATTGTATGGTCTTTTTAAGACTTAGTATCCGGCGCGTAACTAGGAGGAGGGGGGAGGGGAGGGGGAAGGGAAGGAGGAGGGGGACGGGGGGTCAGTGTCACCCTGGAAATATATTCGCCTTGCCTGCTAAATTCAAACAAATTCTCAATTAAAGCTGAAATCAGTCTCTATCAGCTTTTGCCTCCCCATGCAAATGAGGCCGCCCCCTTAGCACATTTAGCTGGTTACAGGCCTGCTTAGTTTCCATTTAAATGAGCAATTCTCCCAAAAGTAAAATGCAATAGATTTACATCACATATGCACATATCTACCTGGACCATGATTTAAAATTAAAAAAAGACAAACAACACAATATATAATAAATAATGAAAACATAGCTTTATTAAAAATGAAGATATGATGATGTTATACATAAAACATAACAAAATATCAATTTACTTCAGAAGCTTGAGCTGTAAACTTAAATATAATTTCACTACCAGACATTTACTGACATATTTCAAAAAACTAATATTAAAAGCACAAGCCGAAATATTTTGTAAAAATAGGAATATTTGGACTTTTCAAAGGTTATAGTCACCTAAATATATTTGTATAAGCCAAATATTTAGATGACAGTTCCTCTTAAATACAATGAATATTTCTTCTCTCTGACAGATTAACAAAGTTTCCTAGTTGAGCAAAAGCACACTACGGAATGCAAAATTCTAAATAACAATTTATTCTCTACCTAACCTGTAGGGGATTGAAATTATTTCCTCAAAATAACATGAAAAATACAAAACATAAAGGAAAAATGATGTCTTTTAAAGAAAATGTGTTAATTAAAAAATTTGAGTATCATTAGACTAATAATAAAAGCCTGATTTCGTTTGTTTGCGTAGTGAATAAAAGCAATATTGTGATAAAATATATAACAGTATTTTAATGAGCAAATATATAACTATTTTAACAAGTAGTGAACCCTGCTCATACAACTACCTTTACTTAACAACCACTTCATTGTGGTCAATATCAGCAGCGGAGCCAAAGGGGGGAGGGGGCAGCCCCTTAAGCAAGTTTTTCAGGCAAAAATTTCATAACTGTGTTAAAGATTCGGGCAATCTCAGATATCTCGCCCCCTCTCGGGCGTAAACCTGGCTCCGTCACTGGTCAATATACAACCAATATAAGTCCCCCCCCCTACAACTTTTCAATATAACTAACAACTGATAAGAAATCCCCTTCATTACACGATCAGCGACCATGTCTTTACACCCCAAGAAATCAAAATGAGTCAATCAGACAACTATTACAGTTATCATTATCTCTGTATTGTTATTGTTTATTGGCATTTGTTAATCCTCAAAAGATTAATTAAATCATTATTTGATTATTTCAATCTAAAGATATAAAATGGCAACCAAAACAAAATAATTTTGGTGTTTATTCTGACTTAATGCTCTTCTAAGAGACCAACTCCTTTAACAGACCATTCTGGATTATTTCCTAGAGAGGTCTCTTAATACAGTTTCTACTTGATTGATAGTACATCAATTTAATTCTAACTAGGGTAAACTTATACTGGCAGTACACCATTACATTGGTCAAACATATTTTCTAAAATTTCTCTTAAATCACCATGCTTTTTTGAATTATTTGTTTATCTGAAGTAGGTAATTTTCTATCAAATTGATGTATTCCTATGCTGAAATCCATAGTCTCTACTTGTGACCTTGGCCAGTGCTTCTATAAGAGAGTATCTCTAATAAAAACCTAATACTAAAATTAACCATTACATAAGAAAACCTGGTATTTTTTGTGTTCGACTAGCATCAGAAAACTTTAAAAGAAGTCTTTATTGTAGATTAAGATGCTTAATGATCTACAATATTTGATATTGTATTGCTACAGTGTTCTAAGAACTACAGAAAACAGAACATGGAAGTAAAGTTAATTTTATAGATATAAACCTTATGAAATAAAACTTCATGTTTCTAATTTCTAAACAACATACGTTACTTACAAAATAACAATGCTTTAAGCAAATTATGACACAAAAGCTAACATTTTGTTAATACGAATATTAATGCTTAAAAATAAGAATGAATCAGATTTGAGAGATTCGGAAGGTAAAGGATCTTTTGAAGATCATGGCACATGACAGAAACCTAAGAGAAATGGAAAGTCAGACTGTTTCATGTTGATAAATCTACATCTACTGGATATTTCAAATTATTTTAAAATATGCTCAGATAGTAAGAGTAGGGGTAAGATATTGATATTTATAATAACTATAGTACCACTTGCAGCATGGAATGTATCTTAACTTGTAAAAACATGAGTATATTTCAAGATTATCTATCTGTGGTTTGATATCTTATAGGAATTGGTACAGATTGTCTGGTCTTGGATTATGTTTTTGTCTGATTATTAAGGTGAGATTAAGATATTATATGATCAGTGAGAATTTTTCGTTATTATAATTATCATATGGTCATATGAAATTGAAAAAAATCGAGTAAAAACATCGGATTGAACCAAATCATTTAAATTCAAGTTGAATTGATGATTTAAGTTAAACTCTACGAGTTCCCTCATCTCCTGACACTTTTAAAAATATTCCAGATTTCAACTAGGTTGCTTGGTGATAATTTATTCCTTATCAAGGCTCGAGATAAATATTATTAACGTTACGTTCTTTAAAAATCAGCCAATCAACAAGCTTTCTGCATACAATTGAAAATAATATTCACAGTGAGAGTTAAGTTATATTAGTGGATGAAATTACAGAGACTTAGCGAACCATGGTAGTTTCAATTAATTGATAAGAGAAGACCATTACTAGATTTGAAATTCATTAGTTAATTAACTAATTTTTAATTAAATATAAATAGTGTATAAGCAGAGAGGGTACAGACAGATACAAGATGATATGTGTAAGCTTATAAATATACCTATATATAAATAGGCTATACCTGATTCACACAACATGTAAAATAATGATATAAGCTGTGATAATAAGCTGATAAAACAGTCAAATAATGATCTAAATGACTTAATGAGATAAATAATAAAACTGATGCTGTGATAAATTATTAGTATTTCTCAGTTTGTTATCAAAGTTCAGTCAAACTGGGTAAAAACTAAACCATCATATGTTCATTTGTTCAAAGTATAAAAAGTTTAAAATCACAAAACGAAACCCAAATTCTAATAAAAACAGTTTGGCAATACATTATCAATCATAAATGAGGAAGTATTTCATAATGAAAATTAATTAAAACTGCTGATTTTTTGCATAAATTAAAAGCTAGTTTTTGAACATAGATAGAAAAGTTATTTTCCCTGACTAATCTGTGTATAAACAATCATCAATGAAATACTATTTATTAAGCATCATTTCAGGTGGAAGAAATTTAAATAAGGTTTCCAAATCTTTCTATATATATATTGAGAACACCTATAGTTTGAACTTACACCATTCTGATTTCCTACATCTGTTTTTTTAGTAATTTCATTTAAAACAGATTTAAACCACATGGTACTTGTGGTAGTGGCATTAGAATCCGGAAATGTTTCCGTGGAATTACAGGAACCATAGAAATATTCCAGGTGCAAATATAAGTATAAAGAAGTGCTCTCAAAGAATATATAAAATGCTATTAAACCTCTTTCGAATCTCTATTATTAATATAACTACAATTTTATACAAAAAATAACAATAATAATAATAAAATTAATACTAAATGAAGCTTGTATTAAAGTTTAAATTAAACATCATCGATGTCTTTTCTTTTTTCATAGAATGCTCCCCTCAAACAGGTTATAGCACCTCAAAAAGTCAATCATAGAATACTCCCTCAAACAGGTTATAGCACCTCAAAAAGTCAATCATAGAATACTCCCTCAAACAGGTTATAGCACCTCAAAAAGTCAGACATAATTCTAAATCTTAGATTTGTGTGGTTGAATTTTACAATATTTAACCTCCGAAATCAAAACAAACTTTTGATATTCTCCAAAAAAAATTAATTCAGTATCCTTAGAAATGAATATAAATTGAATGGTTTTAGAGATTCACTTAAATTTTATGAGCTTATTATTAGAAATATATAAAATATTCTTAAATATAAACCAGTGATCAGTATCATTTATGATAAAGAAGAATTGAGTATTCTTAAAGATCCATATAAATGCTATGGAGTAAAAAATCAAAACAAATCAAAATATACTCGTTAATATCTTCAAATTTAATTAGCTTCAAAAGCAAAATGAATTATTAATTCTTTAGCTTATTCTTAGTAATATTCTTAAAATATCCTTGAAAACAAGATAAATACCAGATCTAATAGCTCCAAGTACTTGCAGACAAAGATAAAGCGGATATCTAATCGACAATTACAATAACAAACTATTTTCGCTGTTAAAATAAACTGCTCAATATATCAATTATAGAGCAATAAATAAACAAACAATATCTAAATCAAATTTATCACAAAAAAATATTTTAAAAAACAAAGTAATATATAACTGCATTTCCAGAACAATGCCACTTTCTAGACGTTAATTATTCTTTTTGAAAACAACCTGAATCTGACAGACGCACCATTTTTTTTTACCAATTGTCTCAGTAACTTTTTTTTTTTAATTCATGTAACCTAATATCAGTATTCAAATCATACTCAAGATATACATGTATATCTCACCTAAATGCTTGGCAAATAACATCAATGAATGCTGTTTAAAATATCTAAAATCCAATTTAAATAACCACAATAGTAAATCAATAGGCAAGACTGAGAAAACACCCATAAAGGTGAATGGAGTATTCCAATATAAACTACAATTTTCAAATGACAAAATTAAAAGTAGAAATGATTTAATCGTAATGTACAGAATATAACTTAACAAAGCCAAGATTTAGCGTACTGAACATTTAAAATCCAAAAACAAACAATATTTATTCAGACATAGAAATTAAAACAGAACCCCTAAAAACATCTTGTTACTCAGACGCTTTGCTATCTTCAGACAACTGACCTATTTTCAGCCCGTGTTCCTACTGAAGTTGGAAAAGTAGAATTTATTCTCATGTCTACATTTTCATACAAGTCTGACATAAAAATAAGATAATTTGCTTTTTTAAAATCCTAATAAAAAGTTGAAAATTTATAAAAATGGACTAAAAGCTCCAAACATCAAACAATATGAATTCCTCGAGATGACTTCATTTCTTTACTCACCACGTGGAAATCTTTCTGAGCTGAAAATATACTCCAGATCACTGGAATTGTTTCTAAAACGGCTGTAATTTGTGGAATAAATAATAAAACAAGCACGAAAAAAAGACCTATAAGTTTGCGGCCACGCAGTGGATAAGATTTGAGCATTCCAAAGAAAAAGAGAAACAGCATAGTGCCAGCCATAAGAGAGAAGAGAAAGGCAAATAAAACTGAATTGGGTAGAGGGTAGTGTATTAATATGACACAGAACATCGGAGTGATTGGCATCATTGTCCAACATAACATCAACAAACCAATTCCACCTTTTAACTGAGTAGGAATACGTTTACTTCGTAGAACTAGGTTAATTCCTTGATACCAGCGTTTACGTTGTTTTATATAATCTAGTACCGTAAACGTACTTTTCTCCCACATCTCACCTTCCACCCAACCAAATTTATAACCTTCTTTCCAAGCCATCATCGCAAAATAACAATCTTCTGCGATACTGCCCTCCTTACCGAAATCAAATGTAACATGACGCTCGGCGCCTGCATTAGAAACATTGAACGATCCTTTCCAACTGAAAAGGGGACGATGCAGAAATCCAAGAGAAAAGCGCTGTAAACCATAATCCAAGGCGACGCGAATAAAATCAGCCATGGTAGTTATCCAATTGACGATTTCCTCATTAGCATAAGTGATAACGCCTTGTCCGAATTCATATTGTCCATCATTTATAAAATTAATAATTCCAATCAGACAATTTTCTGTTACCAAGGTTTCCTCGTCTAGATGGATTATCCAATCATTGTCACTCAAGATATTTACCTCCTCTTCCAAACAATACTGAAGAGCTCGTGCCTTGTAGAGAGTACCGTTCTTAGTTCTGTACTTATCTGGAACCACTATTTCGCGAACTTGAGAGGATTTTTTCATGCCAACATGACGATCTGTGGCAACTTCAAACACAAAATTGGCTAAGCCTAATTTAAAACATGTTTCAATGTTTCGTTGCACATTTTGTTTCACTAATTCTGGATATGTGCCTCTCGTAACTACGCGAAAACACAGAAAAGGTCCAAACATGAGCGAAGACCGCAGCACTGGTTTTTTAGGATGGGAATTAAAATAGGAAATTCCAAAGAGATTACAAGCTGACATCATAAGAGGAAGCAATAACATACATCGGATTACATATAATACAATACTTCCCAGAATTCCATATTCCTTCACTGGATCGCTAATGACCTGTTCACCCCAGGAAAGGTCACTGGTTAGATAAAAGGCGAAAAGAACGTAAGGTATTAGACACGCCACCGTCAACACATGTTTTATTTTCTGGCTCATGTTGGACGATGGGTTTTGAAAGAAATGGTACCACATGGAAGTTTTTGGTCAATCTGGATCTAGGGTCTAGGCTGGAATTTGTTACAGCATTTGCTGAGTGATCTGGAGAGTTGATATTTTAATGATGGCTGGATATTCCACACTTGAGTTAAACCGAACAATTTAATCCTGTTCTTCTCAATTATCTTGATCTGGTTGACCTTTAACTTTGGTGAGATATCCTATAAATAGAAAACAGGAGAAATTAATGAATAAAAAGGGAAGACAACTATCGTGTATCTAGGTTTAGTTGTTAGATTTGATAAAACACACGTCAAATTATCTTGCCGAGAGTTACCTATTGTGTTAGCTCAGCAAAAATTGTAATATTGAAACAGAGTGGCGTATTCAGTAGCAAAAACCATGTTCTTATTATCCCATAAATACAGCGAATCTCAAAATCAATAAACCTTACTACAGCAACTTGTACCATTTATAACTTTCATATTTCAAATACAATAAAAAAACAAAACAAATATAACAGTCCAAACGGCAAAACGAAATCCAAAACCCATAACAATAGTTTCACAAATCAATATTAGCAGCTAGTGAACAGTTCATGAGAAAGTATATAAAATATAAGTGATAATGAAAAGTGGTATCAGGTGTCTAGAAGTGTAAGCATACCCTGCCACAACAATCATGGTCCTACATTACCAGTATACTAAATAAAACTGTCAATTCTTCACAATGTGATTGGTCAGTCTGGTATGAAAATGTGAGTATTGGATTGTTTAAGTTCCCACCTGTCCAATATTTAATATTAATTACACGAGAGTATTGTATCTATCACATTGGAAAGATCAATATTTTATACTGGTCAACATCAAGTCATTATATAGAGTTTGTTATTCTGCTCTCTAGAAATCATGAAAAACTAACACTTCAACAAAGCTACTTTGTTCCTGTAATAGTAAGGAAAAGACAATTTTCTGATAAATTCTTACTCATTTCTTTGTGTTAAGGTGTTATAAGATATTCTCCTATAGAAGCACTGGCCTAGGTCATTAGTATTTTTATCTACGGCTTTTTTTTTTAAATCCTATGCAGTATGATATATCAATATGTTTGTGACAAACCCAAGAAATTACAGCCAAAAATTTGCAGCTCAAATTAGACATGACTGGCAAATATAGCATACAACATTCCTTTCTTAAACATGTAATATCATTGGAACATAACTCAAATATTATTGATTATTTATAATAAACTGTTAAAACATTATAATAATTCATATTTTTTATTAAAACACATACATACACCTGTTACATACAAATAGCAATATATATATATAGACATGATTCTGGCTGAAAATTTGAATTGTGAAACACTGACTCACTTTGTGAGTCAAAGCACCTCGCTTTGCGAGGTGCGGTTACAGCAAGGGGTCGGCCGCTTAAGGCCCCCAGAACCTCTGGGGTAAAATGGTTCAAAATCCTGAATTCTGGCATTTCCTGGCAATAAATTTGAAAGCACGACTGCCATAATAATTTATGTCCTTTCTACACAAGTTATAATGTGCAACTCGTTTTCTGTTAATTTTCCTGATAAATCGACCAACAAGTTCTTCATCAACTTTACGCTTCAGCCATTCCCATTTCCACACATTCTTTAAACCATTATCTAATAATTTTATGTCAAAATCGCGTTCAACAACATTGCTGCTGTTGAAAGCGAAAGTGATATTAAATACCGCTATGTAAGCCGATCTTTCATTGGGAGATAGGAATATTTCAACCAACCAACCGAACTTTCCTCAGAATTAAGCAGAACTTTAAAGAGCTGCTCAGAATATGGGATCAAAAAATGCTTACCATGCATTCAGTCATGGAAAAGGTGAACAAAATGTTTGCCTGTTGAAATAAATTTTCCTTTCTTCAGAATTCCTGATTTTGTTAAAATACAAATTCCAATAAAAAAAAAGGAGAAATACTGTCTAAAGCAATAATTACAATGCTTAAAACATGATGATTTATAGTGGTAGAGAAAGAAGTAGAGATATTATAAAAACTAGAATAAATATGCGTTACCAAGACGATAATTATAGTATTTATTCTTCATACCAACTGGAAACAAACTGAGACATGTCTATTTTATTATTTAAATTTTAGGTTTGAACTAAAATAGAATTGGAAGATATTTTGTTGTATTATAACTATATCAGTTTCCATCTACAAGACCAAGCGATTTCAAAGTTTTCTTTTTATTACCCCTTTCAGGGCCCTTGATGGATTGGAACACCCCCCTCCCTCCCCCTACCATTCCTTACTATTACCCCCTACCATAATAAATCCTTACTATTTCCTGATATTCTCTGAAATCTTTTTTGTATCAGAGACTGAACAGAAGGACTCTATTTTTATTGTCCAAAAACTTTGTGCTAGTCTACAAAGTGCTAATTACCCCACAGAAATTTTAAAACTGGTTAC
The DNA here is from genome assembly GCF_000327385.1 of Lottia gigantea. Taxonomy (NCBI): domain Eukaryota; kingdom Metazoa; phylum Mollusca; class Gastropoda; family Lottiidae; genus Lottia; species Lottia gigantea. The sequence continues at coordinate 43,400 of NW_008709463.1, forward strand.
CAACTGGTAACCGCTGCCTGCTGACATCATGGTGGTGCTGTCTAGGGTCAACTCAATATCAATGTCACCTTTTCAAATAATGAAAAGTGTTTTAAAAAGTTGTAAATCTTTATTATTATAAAATTGTGTGAGTCAAATCTCAATGAATAACACATGTAAGTTTATTTTCAGATAGGTTAGTAAAACATGAGAGAAATATGAGTTTTTAGACTGCTGCTAATCACTTAAAACAAAAACTACAGGTTTAAAAATTGTTTCTACAATAAAATCAGTTAATGAGAAACTAAAAGAAGACATTATAAAACTATCATTAAATTGATAAAAACAAAAAATAACATTAATCTATTGATGAGTTTTAAAAGTTGGAAGACAATCTTATCGTTAGAGATGATATTTTTATTTGAAATCTATTTTAGTCTAGGTCTAATTTGGCTGTGACATTTCCCAAACACCATCCTGCTTTTATCAAGAGAGCTAATTACAAACAAGATTTATCTTACAGTTATCACAAACAAACTAATAGACTGATTGAAAGACTGGAAATATCTTCAATTCAATATAGGGTGTGGCTCTTTTATTATTATTATTATTATTATTTAGGTACTAACAAGTCTCAAGTGGTAAGGTTGTCTAAAATTTAGCTTGACCAGCTGATAGAAATTAATTTGAACTATCAAAGATCTATTACATTATTTAATATCCTTCAATTGAACATTTAAATACCAGCATCACTGCCAAAATCCTGTTAATATTTCCTTTCCATGGACAGATATTCCCCTCTTTTTTAACTCAAGAATACGTCAATTTTAGAAATTCTTATCATGTAAACCTCTCATTTAATATTAAACTGATGATATAGACTAATTCATTATTTATAATATTATTTTTTCTATTTCCTACTGGAAGAGTTATTTTCAGAATGTAATTTCTTCATGAAATATTGATTTAAATTCACCAGAAAGTTTTAGAAAATATTCTCTACAAAATCTTATACATGTAGTTATTGTTCTTAGGCAACAAGAGTCAATAGTATCCACTGGGCCATGACATCAGAATTCTCATGTTGAGTGAGATTCTTACCCACAGCACCTAATGACCTGGCAGTGATGGTGAACAGTCAATTAGGCACAATGATTTTAAGAATAAGTCAGTTAGACATGTCACTTTAGACACACTCATGTAGCGCTCTTTTAAGTTAAACACAGTGATATCAACATACCTACAATTCAGAACATATTCATTAAGGACCTAAATGACAATGATACAGCAGTAACAAGGTCTGGAAAGGTTTCTGATTGGAATTGGTATATATCAAAATACATGACATACCCAGACAACAAATTACAGGTTTTGTCAGAAGACTTTCTTTGTTCATTTCTTAGTTTCAACATAATAACTACAGTAGAAATCAATGGTTTTAAAGTAGAAAAAGAGTCAGAAATGTATAACTAATAAGTTATTATTGAAGTAAGTATCCTGGATAAGAACATATAGCTAATGATATAATCAATGTTAACAGAACACGTTATTATTAAACACTTGACAATCAATATACACTACCATATAAAATCTTATAATATAAATCAGATTGTCAACTAAATAACACACTTTGTTTTTATTCACTAAGCAGGCTGAAATACTCAAAACCATACATTAATAAATATTGAAATCATTATTCAAAAGAATAACCCATAATGCCTCTTCCCTCTTGTGAAAATTATTTTGTAATTTTGAGATCCACAACAAGGATAAAAGACAGAGTCAACCAAAAATAAAGGCCATACATCTTTAATAAGATCAACCAATCAGAAACCAGTTTTAATAAGATCAACCAATCAGAAACCAGTTTTAATAAGATCAACCAATCAGAAACTATCATATATAATGAAACCATGCAATCAGAAACTATCAGGTTTAATAAGATCAACCAATCAGAAACTACCAGGTTTAATAAGATTAACCAATCAGAAACTACCAGGTTTAATAAGATCAACCAATCAGAAACCAGTTTTAACAAGATTAACCAATCAGAAACTATCAGATATAAGAGACCATCCAATCAGAAACTACCAGTTTTAATAAGATCAACCAATCAAAAACCAGTTTTAACAAGATCAACCAATCAGAAACTATCAGATATAAGAGACCATCCAATCAGAAACTATCAGGTTTAATAAGATCATCCAATCAGAAACTACCAGGTTTAATAAGATCAACCAATCAGAAACTACCAGGTGTAATAAGATCAACCAATCAGAAACCAGTTTGATTCTGTACATTGAAATCCCACTTCAGACAAAATACTAGAAGAATCTTGGACCTTAAAGATAGATCAATAGTCAGGAAACATGTTCACACCGTCATGAATAGTACTTAATCAATCTGTAGAGAGTAACGAGTCGTCAAACCTTGTCTGTTATTGTTAAATCACCGATATAGAACCAAGATTATCAGTAATTACCATCGCTACTTCAGTCATCATGTCATTTCCTATCATTAATCAATCGCTACTGAAGAGTTCCAATGAACCTTTCCATAGAATTAGACTCTTCAATATATGATAAATTTGCAGAAATCAGGCAATTGCTTGTCTGAGGATTTTCTTAGGGATTTGTTTACTATACAGCAGATGACTTCTCACCATATTTTGAAACATCAGAGTTCAAGAAAAGATCAACTAATAATTTACCAGTTTAAAAAAAACAATGCGCAATCACAAAACTACCGACCCTAAATTGCATCATGGAAAACCTTTCTTTGCACTCCACGCTAAATGACTTTCAGAGACGACCTATCTGTAGAGTCAGCCCTCTATAACTGTGTAATATTTTATCTAAAATAACCTGTACCCCCTTTAAACTATCTCACTCCCTCTAGTCACATCAATATTGTGTTGGATTACAAACGGATCATGAACTGTTTACTAACATTCAGTTTATTTCCTTCTGGGAGATATTATCATTCTCATAAATTCAACTGCTATGTTTATTCTGTATACTTCCAGATCTGTTTGACCTCAGAAACAGAAATGTGTTAGCCAAGCTAATCAGTAATAATGTTCATAATATTGAAATTTGACCTACAAATCCATGTATATCCAGGATTATCCACATTTGAAAGTTAAAACTACTTCTCGTCTTTTCTTAAGACTCTGTCATATATAGAAATAGACATACATAGAAATAGACATACATAGAAATAGACATATATAGAAATAGACATATATAGAAATAGAAATAGACATATATAGAAATAGACAGTGAAATTCCTTCTTTCAGGTATTTTTGAATGAAATTATCTTCGTACATTTTTAGTATTATTTATATATATTCAAGACCCAAATCAACTTCTGAAAATGGTCAACCATGGCCTTTTACATGTTCAAACTACAAGATGATCTTTAGTCAATTATTAGACCTTCATCTCAAATATTAAGTACAAGTAAGACAATCAACCATGTTCAAAAGAATAAAGTAAAAAATAATGTAAAAGAATAAATAGCTCTGCCATCATTAAGCATTAAGACAAGATGTGGATAACTTACCCCTTGTTTTACACCTACATTATTTACTGAGGCCTGAATAGAAAATTTCTCATATTTAACATTGAGTTAACGGATATTTATCATAATAATAATGTATGATATCATACACCATATCATATATCATTTGAATATACCTCAATCTGGGTGTACAATGAACATCATTCAACCAATTTCAATAGACAGTTTACCGCACATAACAAACTTCAAAAAGATGGAAAAAACCCAATTCATCTCCCAAAGTAATCTCTTGAAATGAGGGTAGCCCTACCACTTTAACATTTTAAATCATTTTCTCACGAATTTCATCCAAATTAATACACAAGTTATAATTCCATCAAACTAATATGTGCAGGGTGGTGAGGGTACCGGGTACCGTCCAGCACTGAACAGTTAAAGTAGATGTAGGAGGTTTCATCTTGGGGGAACTGAGAGGTTGGGAAGGCTAAAGGGGGAATCTATAGTTGGAGCACCCAGTTGTAACAAAGAGAGAAGATAATCCACCTGCTATAAGACAAAGAGTCTACTTTTCCACCAACTAGTCTGCCAAAGCTAATTCTAAAGAAATAAACCTATCTATCTTAAGAAAGACACTCCAGTCGCCTGTCACTTCTATTTACCGAGACACTCCAGTTGAAATCTTGACTACTAAATGATGAATCAAATAACACCGAAAGGTAAGAATTGTAGTATGTAGAGTGAGTTTGAGACAAATATGAATGGACTGACTGACGTGGTGATTAAAATACACTACCTTATTATAATGATGACGTATAAAATTGGAAACTAAGGTGAAGGAGCGAGTGAAGAAAGAAAGAGTTCTATCAGTTGATATTAAAGATTGGAAGAATGTGTGATTATAGTGTGTTAGTGTAAGGTTTTATAAGAGATACTCTCTTAGTCTATCAGTGTCTGACTAAAATAAATACTAATTACAATTAAAATACTGTCTCTATTACATTATAGATGGGTTTCCTTATTTTAGTGTCAAATTAAGCAAACTATTTGATTAATTGGTGTTTCTAATGAATTATCATGTATTCTGAATCAAATCATTATGTTCTTATTGCATAAGAGTTTTAACCATGCCCAAGTATGTACAGTCTGGATAAACAAAAAATACTTTTTGACCTTTCTTGATTGGTCACTCAGTGGAATTCAGCTGGTAATTCTCTTCTTATTTAGCTAATTATGAATTAATTATGGACATGTGAGACAAACTGGTATTTTTCAAGTCATAAGAACACCTCTACTTTCTATTTATATAAATATTAAGGGAACCCATCTTTAAAGCTGTCCAATTTAACTTTAAACTTTTTCTTTGTTCAACGAAACAATTGACGTCTGCAATGGTTTAATTTCAGCCTAGTCTATTCAATATCTAGATATGTTTACTTGGGCGTTGAAATCTTAGCCAATCAGACCTGAGATAAGACATCTCATTTTGTTTTTAGCAAAACTTAAAGGGATTGTCAAGAAGATTTTCTAAATTCTTGTATCGGGGTCACTGATGGCATCAATTTACATCATTCCAATTTTCAATAAGATATCTGTGGTTGATGCAATTCCACTAAAACTAAGAATTTGATGACATCACTAATCGTGAAGGTCCTGATGATAAAGCACATTTTGTGATTAGTGACGTCATAAAACATTTAATTCAGTGGAATAGCAGGAACTACAGACGTCTGATTGAAAATTAAAATGGTGCAAATTGATGATATCAGTGTCCTTGAGATACATAAAAAAAATGAGGAAACCTTTTTACAATCTGTTTAATTCAGTTATGATACAGGAGAGTAAGAGAAGACAAACTTGACACGGAGATAGACAGTGTTATTTGATTAGTATTGATCTACTATTTCTTTATTTTATTAAACATCCCAGTCTGTTTTACACTATTCTACTGACTAGCTTGCTGAAACTTAGCTTCTATTAACTATTTTGATGTAATGAAGATGAACAATGCCATCCAATGTGAATTGAGGGTAATTCATGACAGAACAGCAGCAATAGCCTTCTCTGTTTTTCAATTTCCAAATGTCGAACGACCTAAAACTTTAACAGTTGAGTAGACGCTTGTCCAGGTCAACCTCTGCAACCTACATCACTGGTTTGAAAAATCTGAAGGTATTATCTCATATTAAAAATCTGGCATTATTCCATTCTAATATTCAGTATATAGTATTGTAATATAGCCAACTCTTCCTGAATATTATTATAATATAGAGAATGGATGAGCTTTAGGAATAATAATCAATGTTAATACTAGACCTAGTTATATATTATCTATGTATATCTATTATAACATTACAGATATTCTGTCATTAGTCCAAGCAGGCCTTCTCAGTTAAATTATACCCTTCAATTCCAATTATAATTTTAACTGTATAATAAGAGATAAGTAAGATTTATTGTTATTATGTTACCCAAAAGAAAAAAAACAACAGTTATTACAATAACAACAGTCAGAGATCCTTTTATTCCAGCTAGTTCCTGGCAATTATCTTCCAAAAATTGTTTAAAACTTTTTACAGCTAGGTTTTAATGGATCTTGAACCCTCATTAGCACATAGGGCCTCGGTTTAAATTTTTTATTGCCCACTTGTCTTGTTGTTAATCAAAATTGTCATTCTAGATTCAACTGTATTAGAGCCTCACCTATTATGAGATTTATTTCAACAATAAACAATAAATAATACATAAAGGGGGAAATAAAATGATTCACCAGTATTTTTTGAGATCTACTATCTTATCATTTTATAACAATATGTTAAAATTTCCTGTTTCCTTGTCAACTATAAACTTCAACAATTTATTAACTTGTTCACATAATATAATATTTTATAGCTACTCTCTCAGGGAACAGTATAAAATCATACAAAATATCAAAATTTATAAAAAATAGTTCAATCTAAATCATTCCAAAACTCAGTATTATACCAAGATATAAGAAATCTCATCAAATTACACTGAAAACAATCTTTATTACATAATATATATGTTTTAAAAAAGGTAAAAATATTAGACAGGTAACGAAGGTAATATGACAGTTAAATTTCTTCATTAAATCAGTCCTATGACAGGTAAAGTCGTTAATTCTATGACAACTGACAACTAATTTTACATTGATAAATATACTATAGTAGGTTACAATCTCACTTATATTTAGTTTATATCTTAAACAGACTGTCTGATTTTTACACTGGCAAATTCAGTCAAATTAACATCCCTGGCCAAACCCTGGACACCTTCATTGCTCGTCTCTAAAAGTGAGAAACTCTTTACCTAACAAAACAATAGTAAATATGCTAGGTAAGTACTAACATAGATATCAAATAACTACACTGGATTACTCTCATTTCAAATTATTTATAATGACTATAGTAACAATAGTTAAACGACTAACTGATTTACTATCATATTACAACTATATATCTGGTCAGCTTACGGCTTGCCTGGTTTTACCACTGTGACTCTTACTTGCTCCCACCCCCTTCCCCCTAACTATTGATTCCAACTCCACTAGGATGACATAGAAAAGGGTTGTATTTATTTTCAAATTGTCACAAAAAATCTAACTAGTATCCGAGAGGTAGGTGATTTAATAATATTCTTTCTAAACAAATCTTTAATAATACCTTGAATATCTTATGAACACAAAAATATTGAAATAAAAATAAAAGTTGGTATAAAATCTGAACTTGAAACATTAATTTATTTTCCCATAGAATCTAAAACTGTGAGTTTAATAATAAAAATCATTTAATGTTTCCTGTTACCATAGAAACAAAATATAATCTCATTTTAGCTGAGAACAAAACAAGATAAAAAATTTCTGATTGCCAATAACTGTTTGAAATATCAATCTTATGTAACAAATTTAATAACCACAGGGTAGAGAGTTTTACACTATTATTACTGACATAAAACACGTTTATTGATGATGTAACAAGTAATATTTGATGACATTAAACACATTTATTGATGATGTAGCAAGTAATATTTGTGTCGTTATTGAAAGCTTTCGTTTTAGCAGAGATTGATCTTGTCATAAATCACGTAAAATAATCATTTTTAAAGAAATTATGAAATTGAAGTTATGAAGTTTCAGGGTGGCATGAATTTTTCCTGTTTTTCAAAACAGAAATCTAGTTTCTAGGTGATTATCGTTCCCTCCCTTTTTATATATTTCCCTGAGATAACCATGGTGATCATTCCTATCTATATTTGTCTGATTGTGATTGAAATCACTAGGACTGTAACGATGGACATTTCAAACAATGCCTTGAATCCTTATCAGCACAGGCAACATTAAAAAGATTTTTGAAGTTCAGTGAATTAAGCCCCTTGCTTGTAAGCCTGAAGATCTGTGTCTACAGTGGACATCAATAGATTGAAATCACACATAACAGAGATGACAATGTTTCCCTAATTGCACACTTCATGGCATTATCTGTCTTTTTCCAGCTCAATAAATTATATAAAAGGCAGGATAAAAAACTGTTACTTAAAGCATTGTTTAAATTCAATTCTAATTGACAAACAACACGTATATTGATGATGTAAGAGAGTGGAATTGAATGACAAACAACACGTATATTGATGATGTAAGAGAGTGGAATTGAATGACAAACAACACGTATATTGATGATGTAAGAGAGTGGAATTGAATGACAAACAACACGTATATTGATGATGTAAGAGAGTGGAATTGAATGACAAACAACACGTATATTGATGATGTAAGAGAGTGGAATTGAATGACAAACAACACATATATTGATGATGTAAGAGGTTGGAATTGATGTGCTAATTGAAAGTGTATCTATTATCAAAAAAGGAAGTCATGATAAGTAGAGTGTTTATAAAACAGGAAATTAAAAATGAACAACAGTCTAATGTTATTTTACTGAATGTTTATTGATAATGAGAAGAAGGAAGAAAATAACTGAAATAATTTACCTCTAAAGTTTAACATCACAGGCTGAATTCCTCACTTAAACACCTTCCATTCTGTAAAATAAAATTTAAAATATATCTTATAACTAATTTAAAATTGATACAGATTAAAGATATTGAAATACAGGTAAGTTATGAGTTGATATGTTCACATTATATTCATCATTAACTTGTTAAGTTTTATTAGACTGTAAAATATACCATGACAAGACCTTACCTAGAAAATGAAAGTGTTGTATCAATATGTTTCTCAACACAATTTACTAACAACAAAATTAACCCTTCCTTTAATAAAATCAAATTTCACAAAATGTTGCATCAAAAGTTCCAATTTTACAAAAAAACAAATCTAAAGAAAATTTGAATCACATACAATTAGAACTATAATATCATCTGGAATCTTTGAGTTTATATGACGTCCAACTATAGAGAAGACCAATTTTTGGACACCAGTTGACAAGCATCAAAAAATATGTCAAGAGGTTTAACAAGAATTGACAATTTTTCTGAAAATATCACAAGGAGATTAATAACACAAATCCATCCAAATCGGAATTCATAAGGTAAAGTTTGAAAACTGACACAAATGATCAAATAGTTATTGTTTCCTCGGTCAAGGCAACCAAATCAAAATAGTTTGTATATCGTAATGTAAATTCAATTTGTAAAACCTAAACCCTCCTTCTAAGAATAGTAATGATCAGTGGTTGGGCCTAGACAAGCAAACAAACAAACCATGAAGCCCAAAATCAAACAAAAACATAGGGCGAATACTGAATAATAAGTGACAAACCCCTAACAAAACCTTGACAGGCAATCCTAATACTGAATAAACTTCATTACAGCAATAAGGAAAAATCAATTTACAGAGATTGTCAAGAGGTTTTTGTTGTGTATTGAAGAGGAAAGGAATAGGAACACATCAATTCATTAAGAAGTTTATTAACCAACTAACATAGGAAGGAACACCTGTCAGACAACTCAGGGTACTAGAAAGTTACACAATATTGTACATAAAGATATTGCCTAGTTGATATACCATAGTTATAATATATAGACAACATTTTTTAAATATTTTATATGTAACACTAATAGCATTGATTTGCACCATTCCAATTTTCAATCAGACGTCTATGGATCCTGCAATTTCAGTAAGTGTTTTATGACATTACTATTATCAATCTTTTGTGATCGTGACGTCATCAAACGCATAGTTTTAGTGGAATTGCAGGAACCACAGACATCTGATTGAAATTGGAATGGTGCAAATTGATGCTTACACTGTTAAACACATAAAACATTTAGAAAACCTCTTCCATTCCTTTTAGACACTAACCAGTTGAGGAAAATTATTCACAATCTCTTTAAGACCCCAATAAAGATTAAGAAGAATCATTTACAATCAATTGATATAAGGAAATAAGAATGTGATCTATTTAATTTATTCGGACTATTGTGGACCATTGTATTTATTGTATTTTATAATCTTGACCAAGGTCATGAATAATGAATGTTTAAATGATAATAATACATGACTTCACCTTAGTAACACCTGTTTGACACTGACCACAACAATGGCTGTCTTTTTCTTAATTTCTTCACATTAACTTGTGAATATTGACAACTTATTGTGATTTGCTTAGTTTAAGTTCAATTAATTTATCATTTATTTTAAGTCTAAACAGTACAGTCTCTTAAAGAAACTAAGTCATAACCCCCTCCTCATCTGAATTCGACATTTTCTTTAATGAGAGAAAAGATCTAGGTCAACTTTCTGTTTTTTCATCTAAATACGAGTTTGTCTATTGCCCTTGACACTATGACCTGTCACATGATGTAATGAATATATCTATACAATGTTATAAACAATAGTTATTAGTCACTGTAATTAGATCTGTCTTAACAGCATATTTAAAATAATATTTTTATTAGTAACCCCACCTTTCCTTCATGACTAATTGAAATATGAAGAGATAATTATTTAGGATTGAGGAAGGATGGGTCAAATTCTAGATTAAAGTTGAGATGACATAATATATTCTATTCTCAGTCTTCTTGACAACATACATCTTACTTATTACTCGTTGTTTTTGAGGCATTCTACACTGCGCAGTTCTGGAGCTTGCTCCTTACAAAGTAATTCAACCAAGACACAAGGAAGAGTGGCAGCGCCAAATTATCCTCACAAAAGCCCCAAAATACAATTTTTTGTGGAAACATTTATTATTTGATAGTAAAAATGTAAGAATATTGAAAAGAATACTCTAAATTCTGCTACTCTAAGGATTACAGCCTTTTATTTTCCAAATTTTTACCCCTGACTTCCCCTAACAAGAATTCCCCACACAATTGGTATATATCTGGATGATTTGATTAAACATGCATCGTTCCAGTAGAGTTGTTTCAACAATTTCCATGCTATATGCATCTAGATTTTTCTACATTAAAAAAGTTTGGAATTCTCATATATGACAGTATCATAGTAACGTGTAATGTTTTTATATATAATATCATCTATATTTTATGGAGATCAGTCAGCAGAAATAGTTTGTGATATAACAGACAACAGAACAAAGAGACTATAAATAAAAATGTCTGTTCACAAGATAGAATATAAACTATCATTTGTGATATGTTTAACATGTACTTAATGTCTATGACTAATTCTACTCTTAGTTAAAAGTTACAAGAGATTGTAAGAAGTTTTTTTTTTTAAAGATGTAACTCCAGCTTTTATTTTCAATTTTTCAGTCAAGGGTCTGTGGTTTGTAGTTTTTGTAGTTCCTGCAACAGTGATCCCAAAAAAAACTTACTTTCAGTTGAATTGCTTTCACTAAAATCTAAGCTCTTTAAATTGGAATCTAACGTACTAACTGCCTGAAGATGTTATAATATTATAATGACATGAACTAGTTAAGTTAAATTGTGAAGGTTTGTTGATGATATCAGTTTCACTTACAAATAACACATCACAGTAATAGAGTTAAATAACACATCACAGTAATAGAGTTAAATAACATATCACAGTAATAGAGTTAAATAACATATCACAGTAATAGAGTAAAATATCATATCACAGTAATAACATATCACAGTAATAGAGTTAAATAACATATCACAGTAATAACATATCACAGCAATAGAGTTAAATATCATATCACAGTAATAACATATCACAGTAATAGAGTTAAATAACGTATCACAGTAATAGAGTTAAATAACATATCACAGTAATAGAGTTAAATAACATATCACAGTAATAGAGTTAAATAACATATCACAGTAATAGAGTTAAATAACATATCACAGTAATAGAGTTAAATAACATATCACAGTAATAATACATATCACAGTAATAGAGTTAAATAACATATCACAGTAATAACATATCACAGTAATAGAGTTAAATAACATATCACAGTAATAGAGTTAAATAACATATCACAGTAATAGAGTTAAATAACATATCACAGTAATAGAGTTAAATAACATATCACAGCAATAGAGTTAGATAACATAACATTTGGAGTAGGGGCTGTTTTTACCTTTGATAATCAGGCCCCTGGGCCATAACACATTTCTAATGCTCAGCTGAGTTTTGACTCAAATTTATAATGCACCTCATATCAAGAAAAGTTAAAATTTGAAGATTACTGTGATAATGTCAGAAACATTGAGATCTAATGAATAGATTGATATATTTTGTTGTCTTGGATACAATCAGTTATTCACCTGTAATAGCTGATTCAAATTTGATTAAATTCTCAGATAAGTATGAAAAAATATTATGTGCCCCTGGGGGATAGATTATGTCAGTTTCAAGTTCAAATTTTCTGTCATTTTAACAGTTAAAAAGTTTACAACAAAAAATATCTAAACAAATTTTTTATCTTTTCAGTCCATGTTGGTCTCAAGAGTCATGGGGTACACTGAGCTTACATTCTCTAAATTCTTCAAATAGGAATGGTGGAACTTTCACCCTTATATCTCATTTACTATTTCAATTAAACTAAAATAGATAACAAACTCTAAACAAAAGATAACAGTGTGAAAAAATATAAGAAAATAATCACTGTGGTTTTAAGATATTTGATAATAAAATGTATTGAATTTGTAATGGATTGAAGATCAAAAGAATTCTTTTAACTTTGTTTTATCAAAGTGATAAGGTACACTTACAAAATGAAATCAGCACCAAAATTCAACATTCTTTTCGGAATTCAAAAAACCTTATTGGTGAACAATTTGTTTGCAGAAAATTAAATTTGGAAAACAAAAGAATAATTTGCCAGCTAAATCTCGTTGACACAAACCGTTTAAACTTAAGGGGGTCTGCCCTTTTAAAGCTTATAAACCTACAAAAAAAATTCATCGCATAATCTTAAAACTAATTAAACCTTACTAAGTAAATCAGCCCAAATGAATAGACCTTGCTTCAGACCTCGGCCCATGCGTTCTATTTATTCTATTCTCGTTTCACCTATCACCTGTTTTGACAGTAAGTTTTTCTATCTCAATCTTCCCCTGGATGAGACTGATGAACTGTAAACTGTGAAAGTCAATACAGACTGTGTATATAACACTTAGAGTGAATAATAACTTCTTGATAACCTAGACCACTACATCAATATCCAGTATTTTACAATATAACATACGACAATTACCTCATATTGGTTACTGTCAATCTAGCTTTCTAGTACTACAGAATTTCATCTTAAAATAGGAAAACAGGGGCACTCTATCAAAGTAACGTTCTTTAAAGCCCCAAACTTGCCAAATTTTACCTTTATTCTGTTGGAAATGGATTGGGAACTCAATTAGGATAATTAAGATCATGCAGAAGATTATTATTACAGTTTATAAGGAGAAAACTAAGATTATTATTACAGTTTATAAGAAGAAAACTAAGATTATTATTACAGTTTATAAGGAGAAAACTAAGATTATTATTACAGTTTATAAGGAGAAAACTAAGATTATTATTACAGTTTATAAGGAGAAAACTAAGATTATTATTACAGTTTATAAGAAGAAAACTAAGATTATTATTACAGTTTATAAGAAGAAAACTAAGATTATTATTACAGTTTATAAGGAGAAAACTAAGATTATTATTACAGTTTATAAGGAGAAAACTAAGATTATTATTACAGTTTATAAGGAGAAAACTAAGATTATTATTACAGTTTATAAGAAGAAAACTAAGATTATTATTACAATTTATAAGAAGAAAACGTGTGACAGGTTTGAGACAATCAAATAAAATAGGTCAGCTAATCAAGCACTGAACCAGTCAGTCAGTGACACTACTCCATTCATCTTAAAACTATTTCACCTTCAACTCAAATTACAACACTTTCACTTCAAACAATAGTTTAACAAACACTCGGGCATTATGTCATAAATAACTATGAATAATTATGAATGATATACCACAGTAATAACGCCCTGATAAACTTATATATGAAATAAACTTACTGTTATTTAAAGAAACATAACGGTTCAATGTTTGAGATTAGGACTGATATTAAACAGTGCAGCAGAACTTGAGACTCATGGAGGAGGCGGTTCAAACTCATCAGTCAAAAGTCTGTGGAAAAATTCACAATTTTTCTCAATATTACGCAAAAACATAAAAAATTCCAGCCATACCTGTGCGTATTTCATAACTTGAAGCGTTTATCCAGCCACATATTGAATAGAATCCTGGTGAAATGAGGCCAAAAGGCCGGTATTTGTGAGTAACAGACAACCAGGTCGGTTTTTACCGTTATTCCTTTGAAGGTGTACAATAATCATTCAGCATCCTTTTCATTGGGTCTGTATAATAATATTACAGACTGGTTATTCTCGACTTGTAGCCTCTAACATCCACGTATAATGTTATTACACACTGGGAAATCTCGACTTATAGTCTCTAACATCCACGTATAATGATATTTAAAACTGGTTAATCTCGACTTGTAGTCTCTAACATCCAAGTATAATGACATTACAGACTGGTTATTCTCGACTTACAGAAGCATTATTTTGCTTTTCAAAAAAAAAAAAAAAGATGAATGAAATGACAAAGAAAGCCACCCAGGTGTACAGATAAGAAAGACAATGTACTGATATCTTAAAAACAGATGTTAGTTTTATTTATGTATTTGGTAATCACCGCATCAACTAAAGATCTTCAGCTTATTAAATAAAAAAAATTACTATTACTTTTTTCTTTTACAAAATTCATTCATGATTAATTTTAACAATAGGGGGGTATCGTTGCTATTCAGTGTGTGTATAACCTCGTATAGCAAATACAGACGTGTCAATTTATTTGAAAAGGTGGGGATGGGGGAGGGGGTGTATGATGTAAGGAAGGGCGGGGGTTGGAGCCAGGAAGGGAGAAGGGTGCTTTTAATAGAATTTATGAATATGCATTTAAGTGTTTTTAAATGAAAACATAATTTGGTAAAAATTCTTCTTAGGAATAATATTATGCATTAGACTTTAAATATTTTATTCTGACAATTTCAAGAGAAGAATTTAACATTATCTAAGGGACACAACTCTACTATTGTTTCATTAAAACAAAACTCTGAGTACATCCAAACACATAACTCTTACACTTGGTAAATAATATTGAATTAAGTACAATCCGGGCACACTGAAAACCCCTGTTCAATCAAATCTTTGAAACATACCTTTCTTACTTTTAGAACTTTATAAAAAAAAATTTACATTTTTGTGCCAGTGTTTTTTCAAGAGTCGGCTCAGTGTAGACTTTCAAATGATTAAAAATTTAAATTTGTATATTTTATTAGAAAATAAAGGACTATAAAACAATTAGTTACAAATTCTGTCTCATTTTTCATTGGAATATAAAAAAACAAAAAACAGTCTAAGTATTTTCTGCCATTTTAATTAATTTCCAGGCCAGTCTTGAACTGTTTTCTCAGACAAGAATTTGCCTTTAATATCTGAACCATGAGGAAGGAGAGCTAAGTAAACAGGAGTTTCTGCACCTGTAATAGAAGTTACGTAAATCATAAGTGAAAAACAAAAACATATATAGAAATGAAGATGCGTTAATACCAAATTGACAAATCTAAATAATTGTTAGATCATATCTGAAGGCATTGTAAAAGGGTTTACTAAATTTTTTTGTGTATCTGTGACACTGATAGCTTCAATTTGCACCATTTTAATTTTCAATCAGACGTCTGTTGTTCCTGCAATTCCACTTTGCCGTGAATAATCGCAAAATCTCACTTTGCGATAGTGAATACTTTTTGTGAGTCACAAAAGTAAATACAGATACCTAGAGAGAATCAACTGATTTGAGAGGAGAATAAACAGAGAGATAATTTACAGTTTGTGGTGGATTGTAGGGGAATAGTCAAATGTTGCCTCAAGGGACATTTTTTGTCGAAAATCCAAATCCTACCTTCGTCAATTGTTTTAGTGCCTTTATGACTCGACATATCAGTATCAACGTAACCAGGGCAACACTGAAATTAATGATAATTAATCAACCTTACTTAATACAACAAAATAACGAACCTTGATCGATGGTTTTATGTCCTTTATGGCTTGTCATATCAGTATCAACGTAACCAGGGCAACACTGGAAGATAGTGAGCAATATCGTTAAATTAATGATTAAAATCAGTACAAGCAAGACAATTCTTTCAATCAAAAATCTCGTCCACAGAATGGCAAAATCAGGGGTAATAACTGTATAGTAGTGGACTCCTCTAAAGTACCATCGGGTGTTTCGAAAAGAATGGTAGGTAGGTAGATGACAAGTTAACGTTCGCTTCCAGCGGATACTGATATCGCAAACTAGGAAGTAGTTGGTAGTCGAAAAGAATGAGTCAGCATCATGAACTATACAAAATACTTAGTTGTTAATATTTCGTTAGGATGAGGTGTGCATTATTTACAGTAATAGAGGTTTTCCCAGATATACTGGAGGATAATAAGGGGTACGTATTATATATGACAATATTTACAATACTATACAACATATCAGAACTGGATATCCTGATGATGGGTCTTGTATCCTTTACAACCAGTGTTGATAGGATGATAAACAATAAGCTCTACCTATTTTGTAAACACGTCAACATTGAATAAATCTAGTCCTAGAGCTGAGGTCGTTTCAAGAATACAGGACCATATTATCTTTATCAAGGATGATTAAACGTTTTATTCACGTACTGGCAACTTTCCTAACTCAATCACAAACTAACTTACAGCATTGACAATGATATCATCTTTAGAGTTTAATTCTCGTTGTTGTATAAAAGTCATTACAGTTACTCCAACTTTCGACATACCATATGCAGACTTGGTGAATCCTTTTTCTTCAACCTGATCATCTTTAGCAGATCTAAAATTTTACAGAAATGTGAGTCTCAATTTATCTGAAAGAGGTCTAACAATAAATTATTCTTATATTAGTTTATCAAATGGAAAATGACAAAAAAAACCCAACCATTTCTTAAGGATAAGAACTTTTAAACAGCTAGTCCTTGTCCAAACCTCTTGGTATTGATTTTACAAGGATAACAACTTTACAAGGATCCTTTCAACCAGTTAGTCCTTGTCAAAACCTCTTGGTATTGATATATACCAGATTATCCGTACCAATTTACAGCTTGGTGTATGACGAAAGATAACTTTTTTAAGGTCATCAGACTTTCATATGCTAACTGAGATTAGAGCCAATGACCACCATTTGTTTGACTAACCAAACTAATGACGTCATGACTCTGTTCAACACTCTAACTGACAGTGCTACAGTACCCCTCCATGACATTCAAAGTGGGAAACATTTTCTAGACCAGAATACAAACAGAGAATTGGAAATACTTACTGAACAAAATCAGCCATAATTTGTTTCAATTCATCCATTTTCAGATTTGAATCTAGGAATCTGGCTTTCAGAGCATCAGAACATTTTTTCCCAGACCACTGTGACACCATACTTGATACGTGTACAACTCTGTAGGGAAGAAAAATATTATCATATCCCATCCCATATTTAATTTGATGTTCTGGCACCAAAATACTGAGGAGCAAGTGGCACAGTTTACCACATGCCGTGGCGGTGAGAGACTCCTGAAAGTGGGGTACAAATTGGGTCAGACTGACTAAATAGGGGGTGGATGGAACTGTACTGTCCAGTTTTTTTATATTCTACATTTGTGTATCTGCGATAAGGAAAACAGAACATAAAACTAAGAGTGTTTAAATAAGAATATATAAAGTGAAGAAAACTCACCGAGCGTGAGGACGTAAGATAGGGAATAAGGCATTACAAACATCTAATGTTGCTGTAAAATTAGTTTTTACTGTTACTTCTGCCTGCTCTGGGAAGGGAGCAGTTGAACTTTGCTGAAAAAAACATATCAAATCTATTAATCTTTTAAATTAGCTGCAATCAAGTAGGTAACTGAAGATTAAAGTAAAGTGGGAAAGTGACAAATAGGTACCAGAAAAATGGTAAAGAATTTGAATTATAATTTTTATACAAAATAAAAAATGACACTCTTTGATAAGAGAGGTCATAGGGTCAAGTTATATTTGTAGTTTATAACAGATATGAAGAGTAAATAAACTAAGACAATCAGATTGAATATGTAATAATTTGGTAAATGGTTTTATTAGAGATACTCTACTATAGAAGCACTGGCCTAGGTCACAAGTAGAGACTGTGGATTTCAGCATTGAATACATCAATCTGATAGAAAATTACCTACTTCTGGAGAGATTTATAAGATAAATAAATAATTCAGAAATTTCAAAGCGATTGTTTCAGGGAGTTAATGAAAGGGGTTCTTATCTACCATGGACAAGAACATTACTCAGATTTTGTTGTAATACAAACCTTATAAGCTATGCCAGCATTATTTACTAGAATATCCAGTCCTCCGTAGTTTGATTGTATGAAAGATTTGAGACGATCAATACTATTTGTGTCACAGATGTCCAGTTGTTGGAATTCTGGTTTTAGACCCTCCTTATTCAAATCTTCTACTGCCTTCTTTCCTAGATCTTCATTTCGAGCTGAAAACAGTAAAGTTTGGTGATTATTCTAGAAGAGATAATTGTGAATATTATCAGTGGTGTTTCTGGCCCCCTTTAAAAATAAGGCTGGCTTTGCCTTATCATACTCTGCATACATAGGTCTATTGTTGGTACACTGCTTATACTAGCTACAAATATAGGCCTATCAATAAACCCTGCTTGAGAACAACTTTATCAGCCCCAATATAGAATTGTCTGTCACTTACCTGTTAATATAACATCTCCTTTAAATGATTTACATAATGCTCTAACAATGGCAAAACCAATTCCCTTATTACTTCCTGTTACCTGTAAATAATCAATCAATAATTTTACAATAAATTTTCAAGATGCACGAACTCGAGCTGACATTACCAATTAGCTTTTTACAACTTAAATTGAATAGTAAATGGAGTTTAGCAATCTACTTTCACTTTCTGATAGGGGAATGAAAAATGGCTATGTTCGATACTTATAATATCATAATAAGATTGAGGCAAAGTTTAATATCATTCATAATGATTATTTCTACAGTTTATTTTTTTGTTTTTTTTTGTTTACATCAAACTAAGAAATGGAAGTGTGCTTATTCTCAAGGGAGATAACTCGTCCTTGTAATAAAGAGGAATCAGACCACCAATCATACTGTTTATGTATTTGAGTCTATTGAATATCCAACACCTCCCCTGGAAATTTTTTAAAAAATAAGTTCTTGTAAAAAGTCTTAAAGTTCTTTTCGCTTAAGGAAATTTGACAAATTTAATCTCTTCGGTGGGCGACGTTGACGTAAACTTCTCCAATTTCGGGCTGTCTGTGGCGAAACTGGTGTTCTTGTAACATCTGGTGAATGTGATATCGTTTGATCTGGAAAGTGGTTCCTTGATGCAGATTTTGGTATAGGGACCAGTGGGTAACGACGTCTAAGAAACTTTCTATTTCGTCTTAATACACGACCACCATCAGTTGAATGAAATAGTCTCTATGATTACCAATTTTAATAATTGATCCATTAATCGTCCAACGCTTCGTTCTGTCATTTTGAACGACTACTTTGTTTCCAACAGATAACGATGAAAGTGCTTGTGCAGTTTTATTGTAGCGTTTTTCCACTTAATTACTGTGTATGGAAGATTTTTCATCAGCATCAGCTATTATCTTTTGCCACTCTGGAGCGAAAGATCGTCGTTGAGCAGGCATATTATCTCGAAGAGGATGGCCAAATACTTTAAGAGCGGGTGACGTACCATCTGCTTTTGGCGTATTCTTGAATTGAAGTAGAGCTGTAATCCACTTGTTCATGTTGATATTTCTACCTGTCCAACAACGTCTTATCAGCTTTTTCATAGATTTAACTGTAGCTTCAGCCTTTCCATTTGATTGTGGAAAATGGGGTGAAGATACTTTATGTTGAATTCCCCATAGTTTAAAAAAGTCTTTCATGGATTTCGAGGTAAATTGGGGACCTCCATCTGTCCAAAGTACTTCTGGTATAGATGATTCCATGAAACTATCTTGGACTTGGAAACTCTTAATGATTTGATTCGTCGTTGAATATTTCCCAAGACGATGGACTAATGGCCATCCTGATAGAACATCTGACATTACGTGCCATTGTTCACCTCCAAAGGAACCCAAATCAGCACAAATATGTTGAAACACTCTGTCTGGTTCTGGGTTTCGTCTCGTCATTGGTTCTTTAGATTGCGATGGTAATTCTTCAGTGCATGCTTTACAGGAATGAACGACATTCTCGATATCGTTGTCAATACCGGGCCAATGGACGATTAGTCTTGCTCTAGCTTTGGTTCTGGTGATGCCTTGATGTGAAGCATGTAAATCATTGACAATTTTCTGACAAAGAGATTTTGGTATGAGGAGTCGAGGTCCAACTACTAAGAGGTTGTCATCGATTGATATTTGATCTCTAACGTTCCAGTAATGTTTCAAATCCTGTGAAAGTTGATTTCTTGCGTGTGGAAAACCATTTCTTACCACTTCGACGTGATTTTGATATTCTTTATCGACAATACTGGATTGACGAATATCTGAAAGGTGAGGATCCATGTCTGCATCTTTTACAGCTTGACGTATTAAATCCAGATGAAGCGTGTCGATCTCTTCATCGATAAAATCTTGATCATATGCTGTAGGCGTTACGACTGGAGCCCTTGATAATGCATCAGGTGCAGCATGATCTTTCCCTTTCTTCCATACCGCTTTAAACTTGATGTGGGCTTTGATGGATCAAAGTATGCTAATGTTGGAGTACTGGACAACATTTTCTTTGCTTCTTCGAATGATTTTTGGTGGATTTCATTCCACTGAAATTCGTTTTTTGGACGAAGGAGTGGTCGAAAGTTCTCTGTAGCGGCAGCTATCTTTGACGAGAATGATCCTAGTTGATTAACTAGACCAATAAACGACCTTACATCAGTGATGTTAGTATGGACTGGGTAATCTGTTATAGCTTGGATGATTTTAGGATCAGGACTGTAACCATCAGCTGATAATATAAATCCAGCGAATTCCACTTGTTGTTGTGCAAATTTGAATTTCTCCTTCTTTAAGGTAATACCACGTTCTTGACATCTCTGTAGGAATTGTCGAAGATGTTGTAAATGGCTATCAAGGTCACTATCGTAAATTGTGACATCATCTATGACTCTTCGATATCCTTGAAGGACAATAAATGCTTCGTCCATTCTTCTATTGTAATGCTCCGAAATAGAACAAATATCGAAAGGTGCACGAACAAATTTGTATCGCCCAAACGGTGTGATAAAGGTTGTGTAATCTTGACTCTTCTCGTCAAGAGGGCATTGGTGATAACCTTTAAGTGCGTCCATAGTTGTAAACCATTTTGATTTTGTTGCAGCTATGTAGGCTACAGCTTCAGCAGGTGTTAAGAGACTGGTATCGCTCTCGTTTAACGTATTTGTTGAGATGCGACAGATCTACACACAGGCGTATATCGTCTGAGCCTTTTTTAGGTGTAACTACTAAAGGTGCACACCAAGCTGATGGATAGGTAACTGATTCGATGATTTTCTTATCAACAAGGTCATCAAGTTCCTTCTTCAACTTATCTCTGTACGCATAGGCTACTCTTCTTGGTGTTGCTACACAAAATGGGACGGCATCGTCAGTGAGTTGAATTGTAAATTCTTCTTCAGGCATTGGCTTAATTTCATCGCTGAAAACAGATGAAAATTCTTTGATGATGTCCTCTGATTTTAATTGTGTACTACTATTATCTACTTTGGCAGAATGATGAATTTTCTTCACTTCTGAAGTTTCGTGTGATATTTGTTTTGGATAATCTTTGGGTATTATGTCCAAAGCTTTTGTAGTTTTCCATGACAAGATGCATCCTTGAACTCCTTTTAAGACATGAAACTTTTCTTCTATAGTTCGGGTACCCAACTTCACCGTTGCATAGAATATTCCAAGATTCTCTATGTGATGGTTATCTGCTGATTTAAAAACTGGTTGATCTGTATCTTTGAAAAGATCATGAGATTTGATCCTGAATTTATTCATCAAATCTTTACCAATTGCTGATATTTCTGATCCAGTATCAGGCATAGCTGATATTTTTAATTCTGCTTTTTGTAGATGATTTGGTTTCATCATAATTTGCACTCTTGGTGACCTTTCTATTCTAGCTATCCTGGCTGTTATTGTGGATAATCTAGGTTTAGGTGCAGACTTCTTCAGATTATTCTTCCCAGAAGCTGAGCGACAAACTGTTGCATAATGTCCTTTCTTGGAACATTTTCCACAAATATTGTCTTTAGCTGGACATTTGTCAGCTGGATGTTGACTTATTATAGAAGCACTGGCCTAGGTCACAAGTAAAGACTATGGATTTCAGCATTGAATAGGCTACATCAATTTGGTAGAAAATTACCTACTTATGCAGTTATGGAGAGATTTACAAGATAAACAAATAATTCAGAAATGCAAAGCGATTAGTGTATAAATGAATTCTCATGTCACAGTAGTCCTCTCTACATAGCACGTGTTAGCTTGGAGTTGGATGAGGAAGTAGGGTTGAAGGGAAGGGGGCTATCATTGTATCATACAATACCAGTAATACATCACACCAGGACTGGTGCCATGGCTATATACAGTACCGTATATTATATAACATGCAGTGTATTTTTGTGTGTGTGTCTTTTCAACTAAAATCATACTAATGACTAACTAATTTTCACAGAATTAATAGATTTATCTATTGCTCTGTGACCTAGGCCAGTGCTTTCATTGAGACTCAATACACCCTAACACTATAGACCTGGGACCGAAACTACCCTTTTCTCCCCTACCATTGAAATTTCACAGGTGAAAAACAAGTAAAAAAAGCGTTAAATCACATTGTCATAAATAGAATTAGATACTTACGACTGCAACTTGTTTAGAAGCCATGTTCAGTATTCAAATTATAGTTTTAAAGGTGTAACTTTAAGTTTTCTAGCACGGATTCGACTTCAATACAACCGGTAACAAGAAATGCAGGTCGAAAAGAGGGTCGTGTGGTAGTCTCGATTATCACATAATAGAACTGTCTAGTGTTTCTTGTACATTATTTTGGTCATAATAA
The DNA here is from genome assembly GCF_000327385.1 of Lottia gigantea. Classification (NCBI taxonomy): domain Eukaryota; kingdom Metazoa; phylum Mollusca; class Gastropoda; family Lottiidae; genus Lottia; species Lottia gigantea. Next base: position 66,562 of record NW_008709463.1, read on the forward strand.
CAATGTTTGCAACAGATTGCATTATATGAAACGTTTTTATTATGTTCAGTGTATTGTTTTGTATTATGCTACTACTGACTAGCGTTTTAATAAGGGACAAGGACTGAATAGTCCCTACCCTAGAGGGTCACGTAATAGCCTTTAAATTTTTTCTCGATTGGCAGGGGAAATGACTTGGCAAAAATTGTACAGTTATATAATATCATTATTATTTATATAATATTCCTTGCTGCTTCTTTCATATACAATAGGGGGCACTGTGCAGTTGGTCAACGGACTCTCCTTTTGACTAAATGTCATTGTTGTAATGCAACTCTAAATTGCTTTCTGGATAGGGTCATTCAGTAGCTTTTTGGAAGACTGGAGTCCACTTTGCAATTGAGGAATGATATCCTCAAGCTAAGGTTACAACTTCAAATCTGACTTGGTACCTGTAATGTTCCATTACGCGTTTAAAAGTTTATTAACTCCTACCAATGTTCGCCAATTTATGTTGTTTATGATTTCGAGTTTCGTTTTACAGTTCCGATTGTTACTACTTGGTTTATTTAAACAAACTGGATCAGATATATTTTATACTTTTATTTCATCTATTTCAACTCATTATAATATTAACAATAATTTACAAATTATTTATAAAACAAAACACAAGTTACTTCATCATAACAAAAACAGACATTTATTTCAACAACTTCACTCCTAGGCCAGTGCTTCTGTTAGAGACTATCTCTTATAACACATTAGCATCTAATACTAAGAAATTGTTCTAGTCCATCTGATAATTGACACTCGACAGGTGAATAAGAAACACCCCTAATTTTACAAATGAGCTTTCCCAATTACATGTATTCAGATTAATACTCATAGAAACCACGAATGTGTGGAAGGGTTCAATTAAAATTTGAGGGGTGTTTAATACAGGTTTGACACAGTCCTGAAATCATTTTCCTTCAAATCAGTAATCATTATTAATTTTAGCAGTAGCCCCTGGGGCCTCATTCTTGAAAACTTAACTTAAGATGATTTTAGACATCTGATTGGTAAATCACTAAAATTTATTTTAAATCTGTTTTATTATCCAACCAGATTACTGTATTTCTTAAAATCTGGATTTATTTAAGTTAAGTTTTGGAGAATCTACATAATCTACAATTCTATAATAATATCAAAAAACACACAAAATACTAGATGATATACTAGATGATATACTAGATGATATACTAGATGATATACCGTATAAAACACTCTCATTCATCACACTCAAGATCACACGAAACATCATTCACAATAATTTCACCAAAATACATATTTCATGACACCTATAGAACTATATACTATCATGTGGATAGATTTTAAACATCATCTTTACAGAAGACAAGCAAACCAATCATAAATTTATAAAAATAAATGCAGAAATACCTCAGCATATTCTTATTGGAACGATGAAAATTACTTTTAATTCTGATACATCGATCATTAACTGAAATACATGGCACAAATTAGACAAAAATTCCAAGCTCAGATTCAACTTTTCTGTTCTTTTTTAGGTTCCGTTTCATCATCTGGTTCAGAATTTGGATTATTTTTATCCGTGTTGCTATTTTGATTTGCATTTTTCGTAGAGTCTTTATCCAAGCTATCCTTGTTTGATTTTAAAACATCATCAGTATTTTTAGTAACATTGTCTTTAGATGTACTTTCACTTTCACTAGGTTTTCGAATCAGATTTTGTTTTTGTTGAAGTAAGTTACGTATTTTCTCCACAGTTCCGTCTGCATCCTCAATCACTTTATGACCTGAAGAAAATTCAATGTTTTATAAAATTATTTACATCCTACTTTTTTGCACCTGATTGGGCTAATGAAGACAGACAACGCCATACAAAGTGTAATTAGGAAAGATTTGCCAGCATTAGCCTACTCTTTTTCCTGACCAGAATCACTGACAGTCAGGAAGGGGAACTGAATTGAAAATCCAAAGGTATTATCTCGAACTATGTCAGAACTGAACCCAGGACCTGACCTATTTCAGTGTGCGTCCCTAGTGAAGTTTGACAATTAGTCAATAGCTTGTTTAAAGAAAAATGCTGATCAGAAGCTTACATTAAATATAAATTAAAAATTTGATCACAACTAAAAAGACACCATCATCAACCGAACAATCTACGTTTAATTTTAGCCAAAATTCCTTCATCGTCAGCAGGTTCATTGTCCTTCACACCCTCTGTTCTTTTTTCCTGGTTATTATCTCCCTTTCCATCTAAAATATAAATAGAAAGGAAGATAATTAAAGGCCCTGTGGGCGTGGCCTAAACCATCTTCATGATGTCAAATTATTACGAACTTCAGGCTATATCTTCAATTCCAATAGCCACCTTTCTTGTGTCTTGAAATTTGTAAATGCAGTGATTTGATTGGATTGTACACCAGCAGATACAGCAAATCACAGCCCCTGATTGCATGTGAATCAAAAGTGTTTACTCTCTCCCTCTCAAGGGCTCTGATTGGCTATATTTTCATTCATGAGTGAGCGTACAATCCAATCAAATTGCTGCATTTACAAACTAATGTCATACAAGAAAGGTGGCTATATTGCAGTCGAAGATATTAATCAAAGTTCGTAATAGCTTGACATTGTGAAGATGAGTTTAAAAAGATATGCTTTTGTAAGTCTATGTTTTGACATGTTGTAGCTACCAGTTTATGGACAAAGCGAAATTTATTTCAGTTTTTAAGTTTTAATATTGATGATAGTGTCTTTCAGCCCTGACTTTCTACCTCCACCTACCAGTTTTAGTCTGTGCTATACCATTAATACTACCATCTGTATGTTTCTCAAGTTCAGCATAGGCTGACATTAATGCTTGTTGTTCTTTAGAAAGTCTCCTAGAAATATCAAATTGTGAAAAATACATAAAACCTGGGCAAAATGAACATCAAAATTGTATTATAGGCGAGAAAAATCATAAGAAGAAACCATTGAAATTCTAAATTATTTAGTAAAAGAGTCCCTATAGCACTAAAATGACATAAAAATAACATGAATGGAGTTTTACACCATGTGGGTTAATGACTACAGGTGACGCCATGCAGGGTGCAATGAGGAAAATTTTGCCAGGACAGCAGCATCTTTTTAATTTACAAATGGCGTACACAGCCTGTAGCACATGAGGCCTTGGTTAGATCTGTAAATAGCTATTAATTATTTATGATAAAATTTAATATATAAAACAAGGTAGATAACTTACGTAGGTATTTTTATTTTAAAATGAACATAATGATCACCATTACCATAACTATTGACCCTAGTTATACCCTTCCCAGCTAACCTTACTCGATCATGTGACTGGGTACCACTAGGAATCTACAACAAATAATAACACATCATCAACATTAGATATATTAAATTCACCAGACAGCTAAAACAGAACCTGAAACATGTTGTTACTCAGACTTTCACGCTATGCAATCTTTAGACAACTGACCAATTACCTATTTAAAATAGTGCTCAATACGTCATCAACTTTGGAAATATTGAAACAGAACCTGAAACATGTTGTTACTCAGAGTTTCACGCTATGTGATCTTCAGACAACTGAACCTCTGTCCATAACTCATATATAACTGAGTTAAAAAGGGTGTTGAATACATCAATAGTAGAGCAATATAAAAATATTAAAACAGAACCTGAAACATGCTAAACTGCCTGTGTCCCTTCTGAAGATTGACCATAATATGCATTATGTTCTTGCAAAGTTTTTATAAAGTTTTGTAGTTAATTTTCTACTTTTGATTGGGTAATATATATGTATCAGTATTAAGCATCCTACACCACTAGGAAATTGGTCCTAATATTTCCTCTGGCTACTTACATTTAATAAAATATCATCATAAATTCCTGGAATACGTATTGCACCTCCCAAAACAGCCTGCGACAAACTAATAGTTACATCACTATGTACATCAGAACCTTCCCGTCGAAATATACGACTTTTAGATACCTGAAAAAATTAATAAATATCATCACACATCTGAAAATATTTCAAACGTTAACACAAACTATTTTTTATCTTAAGGAAAAGAAATAACTAAACCATCAAGCTATTGTGTCCCTGTGTTACCAACATAAGACAAGTTAACTTGTTAAAGTTGAAAATTTAATTTGGCTACATTTAACAAATGATTTAAGTCAGATTGAACAATAATTTAAGTTGACTTTCATATTCGTATCCAACAATCAATGAGCAAGATATATTGAACATTTTCAATAAGATGTATATTATAGAGCTGTTGAATTAAAACACCCCAGATAAACTTACCTTAAATGTGATAAAGAGTTCTTGAGTGCCAAGAGGCATTCTGATAGTCTGTCCATCAGCAACACCTGAAAAATAGGCAACATTTGCAAAAATTTATCGAAATGATACAGAAACAGTAAATGTAGTGTTAAGTGTCTTACGAAAGTTTGAGGAAATATGATCAACACCATATATCATGATAATCCTGTTTTTCTTAACCAGGCAATATTACCAACATTATAAATTCCTATACCAGTATTTATCATGATAACAGTATATCACCCAGCCCTGTTCCTAGTCCAGTAGAAGAAAGAAAGTTACTTTACCTGCTGGAACTGGTACAATGATCTTTTTCCTTAAAATTATTTTTCCTTTCCCTCGACAATCTACACATGGATTATTTATAATTTGTTTCTGTCCGTAACATTGACGACACGTTGATCTCATCATAAATGGTCCGGTGCTTATGGTTTCCTAGCAAAATAAAATCAGGTGTACAGTGAATAAAATAGGCAGCATGGAGTTAGAAATACAGCCAATCAGATCCCTTCATAGAAACATTATGGCTTATTGTTTAAAGACTTCCTGTCGACAGCTATGATTGGCTGTATTTGCCATTTTTCAGTCCTATCAAAAAGTTGCAGACTTCAAACTTCTGTTTGATTATCACCGGCCAGGATTGAACCCTGGACCTTCATGTTAGTGAGCAAGCGTCTAATTCACTGAACAACCGCGACTCCCTAGATATTTATCAAAACGTGTTTAAAATGGAGGATAGAATAAAACAATAGTCCTTACCATTCCAGTTCCATTACATCGTGTACATTTACTGGGTTTACTACCAGGTTCAGCTTTACTACCCCCGCATCTTGGACAATTATCTTTAACATTTATAGTCATCTCTTTATTTACTCCACGAGCAGCTTCTTGAAATGTTAGATCCATCATCACCTTAAACAGATTCCAAAATACATGTAGTCTGGTATTAGCATTTAAGCAGTTCAACTAGTCAAAATAAGAACGAAATACCAGATCAACATTGTTTGTAAGGAAGTTCTTTTTTTGATAAAAACTTTTCCCAAAAAGTTTAACGCCAGTGGCTCCCCAAAAATGAAATCATTGGTTTTTCAATTCTTTTATGAACTTCATTTGATAAAACTTCTCTAAAAAGTTAAATACAAGTAGTTTCCAAAAAGTTAAAATATTTGTACTACCGTACGACTGATGTACCTACCTCTGTTGCTTGAGCAAAACCATGTTTAGATTCTTCAAAATCTTGATTTCCTGCAAACCCTCCAAAATTAAACCCATCTCTAAATATTGTCCGGAATAATTCCTCAGGATCGATGTTACTCTGGAAACCTTCGAAACCCTGCGTGCCTGATCTGAAACCCCCTCCTGGAAATCCCTGGCCCTGACTTCCTGCCATTCCATAATTATCATATTGACTTCTTTTACCAGTGTCACTCAAAACCTGAAATTCAAAACTTGAAATTATCATCTTGTCTCTTCTTCTTCTTGAGATTTTGTGACTCAAACCAGAAATTATCTTCAGGATTCTTGTTTCAAGGTAAATTAGAACTTGCCGAATGCATCCTGTTCTTCATGAGTTTTACAGCACCAAGTCAAATTCAAAATAGAGTCATTGGCCATTTGATAAGTTACTGTTTTTATCTCATATATTTTGTAAATATATCTATAAAATGAGCATAGGGTTAGAGTTAATCTTTAGTAGGGTCATAGGATGAAATAGGTCAGCTGTCTGAAGATCACACAGGGTGAAACTCTGAGTAACAACATGATTTAATATTTCTATCTTTTTAATATAAGCATGCTAACCGAATACAAGCAGTCATTGAAAATATTACCTCATAAGCTTCTGATACTTCTTGGAATTTACCAGCTGCTGATTTATCACTTTTATTCATATCAGGGTGGTACTTTTTGGCCAACTGAAAAAAACATAAATGGGTTTGTGTCACATGACAGTATTTACTCTTAAGACACAGAAAGGTAGAATTATTCCAATTAAAAGGGACTATCATTTCCATCTTCAATTCAAAATGCAACTCAAATTTAACACGTCTGATCTGTAACATCAAATGTCATATGATACCTGTCTAGAAAAGAATTTGATTATCACTGGAGACCATAATGCATACAGATAAATAAATTTTTTTAACTTGCCCATATTACTGAGAAGTTTTAGTAAGTATTTACATTATCAAGAATCAACCAGTCATAATTAACAATACTAGTAGGCCTACCTTATAATAAGCTTTCTTGATGGTAGCAGCGTCTGCATTCTTTGAAACACCCAGGACTTCATAGTAGTCCCTTTTATCCAGTTTACTACTGTGATGTATAGAACAAGATGGTGTAAATGTATGTTGAGATAACATCTTGCGACAGGCTGAAAAAAGAATGAATTGGAAATACATGGACATCAAGTTTTAAATCCTAATCTAATGATTTAACGAGACAGGTTTGCCATATTTAGGGATTGATTTGGGTCTTGATTAAATGTCTTCGATACTATGGTTAAGAGGAATATTTTTGCACCAAGCAATTTCAATGCTGTGTCCATTTATAATGTGTAGATCTAGATATATCAATCTGTGATTGGTTTGATCCAGTGCCAGTGGCAGCGGACATTGACATGACAATGTTGCACTTTCACTCTTGCAGTTGCAATTAAATGGAAACAAATCACATGCCATGATCAGTTGCTGTATCCCCAATGCTTATAATCTTCAAGATGGTCAAGATACGAGGTTTATTTCTAGAAAATTCCATGCACAGAATGGAGAATGAGTTGAGTCGAGAGATGACGTAATTTCTGAGACAAAAACCATTGATACCTTTCTTTGATTGCCATGACAACACAGAATTGGCACCACTAAGAAATCGAACAGATGGAACTTGAAGTGATTCGAGCCTTAAATTACGCAGGCCCATTGAAATCGAGGAGTTTGCAACACACTTCAATGACATTGGGCCGCATGCTCCTCTGATCGCCGCCATGTTGAAAATGACCCTGAGAACCGAAAGGATCTTTTCTCATTAAGAATATTTTATAATTGTAATTTTTGAGCAAAAAGCAACAAAATCAAATAAAATACACAAAAAATGAATAACACTCCACGAATTCATTCACTTTGGCACCATTTGTTTTTATTCCATTTTTGTATTCTTTTCGATATTCTATATAATTTCCATCTGGTTCTCTAAAAGGGAAGTCACTCTAAGTAAAATATCTCATGTAAATTTTAAAGGAGAAATTAATTTCGGTCTGTGCCTGAACTAAACCGGAAACTTCAAATAGCCATCAAAACAAGAATTTGGGAGACACATTCTGAACAAATTGTAAGGATAATTAATGAAATGGCTGAGTTATTTTTGTGTTTTCATATTCAATGTGTCATTGAGTACGGACAGAAACAAATTATTGCGAAATTATTGGCGTTTTGGCTAACAGATTAGTCACAATATTTGTCATTATTTTATGGTTGAATTCATCAAGAAGGAAGGACACGCCCCCTCAACTGGTGAAGTTTTGTGAGGAAGGGATGAATTAATATATTTGAATCGAACAAAAACCCAGATGTTTCTGTATTATATTTTGCATTTACCTTACTTGTATTATCCTAAAAGATTAAAGAAATCAGATACATATCACTGGTTTCACCTTGTTGCCAGATGGAGAAGGCCTAATGCTATGGTGTTGATTATATTTCAATGAAAAATGAATTTATTTTTAAATTTTAAACTATATTCATTAAGATAATGGTGTTGTTTATATTCAAATGATAACTTTATATTTCAAATTATTTTTTAAAGGGAGAAAAATGGCTTGGAGATTCAAAGCATCCAAATATAAAAATGCTGCAGTGAAGTTTCCCAAGAGAGAGGTCAGTCTAGAGAGCTTCATTTCAAATAATCATTCGCTTTAATGAACAATCATTCAATATTTAGCCAGGAGTCTTCACTAAAAATTGTGGTAGCTATCAATGGAAGGCATGCTTATACTAAAAGATACCCTTGTCTATTGAGCATCACTTTTAGTCCACTTACCGGTAGCCAATGATATTCATAAGCAGAAATTATAAACTGTAGCTCTGAAGTGAAATATTTTTGTTTTTGGCAAAAAATTTGATAATGGCACTCTCAATTCATGTTATAAACGAAGAAATGTCAAGCTTGAAACAATGTGATTATTGATTATTTTCTCTTTTTGTCCATAATATTTTATACCACTGACTGAGAATGATTCCTGATTTTATATTTGCTGATGTATTTTTAGGAATTGATATCAGAGTTACCAGTATCTAGTATTAGTCAATCTTTAGGGAATCATATAAAAGCTAGTAGTAAATATATAGTATTTAATACAGATATAGGCAGTAAGTATCAAATAAATCAGATATTACAGAGAAAACATTTCTGTCATTAATGTTGGTTCACTGGAAAGTGAAATATAGTTATTTCAATTGTAAAATTATCAAACCTTATATTTCTGATATTCTAACACGACACTCCATTCATTTCATTACATTTTCTATTACAGATGGAGGTAGTTTAGGTTATTTACTATTAAATACGAAAGGAAAACAAGATAGATCCAACATTCCCTTAATTCAGGCTCATTCTGGTAGGTACAGAATTATTCTTCAGTCAGTTCCATATACTATTCCAGTGACCAATTTTTATTTTGGACATCAGTTCATCTTATTCTGTTGACAATATTATCATATTTGGAATATGGATAACTGGTATTAATATAGGGCTATAATGTCCAGACCTCACTGATGAGGAGTACGGAATCAACAATGAGAATATTCCATGGAGAGTTTCTGTAAAGAGTAATGATCTCATGAAACTAAAACAAAAATGAATATACTGGTCTTCTAAACTCCATAATGACAAGAATTTCTTTTTATTTTGTAGATTTTGTAAATGATTTTGATTTTTCACCATTTGATGATTATCTGCTAGCAACAGGTTCTATAGATAACACAGTAAGTATACAACTTGACATAAAGATAACACAGTAAGTATATACATTGACATATAGATAACACAGTAAGTATACAACTTGACATATAGATAACACAGTAAGTATACAACTTAACATATAGATAACACAGTAAGTATACAACTTGACATATAGATAACACAGTAAGTATATACGTTGACATATTGTGACTTTAAAAATCATCCTTCATGTTGTGACTTTGACTCTCATCCTCATTAGTTCAAGAACTTAATAATAAGAAATTTAAAACAAGGAGGGTAGGGGGAAAGGGTTGGTAAAACTGGGGCAGCCTCATTTATTGGGGGGTCCATGGCCCCACCTGGTCCCATCTGGCCCCCTGTCTAGAAACACCCCTGGCTTGATTGTCAAAAATATGTAATGATGTTTATCTGTTAATCATTCTAATCTTATGTTATAATTTATTTTTCCAGGTTAAGATTTGGTTACTACCTGAAGAAAGTGGAAGCTCAGAAAATTTGACTTCTGCTGAAGTAACTCTTCCATCTCAAGAAAGGAAGGTAGAAAACGTCCTGTGGCATACCACAGCCGAGGGTCTACTGGCAGCTTCTACGCATAAAACAGTTAAAGTTTTTGATGTCAAACAGTCAAAAGAAGTTTATTGTAAGAACTCTTTCGATTCCAGATTTTTATATGGCCATGTGTGGTTCAAAATATGGCAAAGAAATGCTAAACATCTAAGGGTGATTTTAGTATTTAAAGTTTGACTATGGTTAAAAACTCCAAAGCCATGTATTGTACATATTGAAAATGGTATTTTTTCAGTTCAGCCCTACAAGACATTTAAAAATAATTACTTTTCAGGGCTGAAACACATTTAATTTTTTTTTGTATTTTTCAGCGCTAGAACACAATGATTTAATACAGAGTTTGAGTTGGTCTGGAAATGGTCAATTCCTAGTCACATCTTGTAAAGATACCAAACTACGCCTATTTGATCCCCGCAGCTCAACGGTAGCTCAGGTTAGTCTGTTTTCAGCCTTACCCATAACCCTTAGCCCTCACATCATAGTGATCAACAGTTGTGAATAGCTGTTATAAGTTTCTAACATATCTCTCATGTAACTGAGTTGTAAGTTGTATTCAGAAATCATGACCACTCTCATTATTCACAACAATATACAATTAGTAATCACTATCGTGTAAGGGCACCTTATTGTGGTATTAAAGATGAAATGATACTATAGAGAAAAGAACATTGATTTTCTGTACATTCATTTAAATTTGTATTTCAGGAAGGTCCTGGATGTCCCAATCTAAAAGAATCAAGAGTATTATGGCTAAGTAATAGAGACCAAATATTAACATCAGGTTTTGACAAGGTACGTTTAAATATTTCCTGTGATCTAACATCCAAAAACATGTCTTAAAATCATAAACCAGACTGATAAACTTCATTCAATGTTCACTGTAGTTTAAATAGAAAGTTTATAGAAAACTATCTAATATTTTAGAACAGAAAAAGAATCCTACAGTTACACGATGCTAGAAATATTGAAAATATTTTATGTTCATCATTTTACGATGTGTCCACAAGGTGAGTGGTTTATTCAAGTCTTTCATGCTGGGAAATAAATAAATAAATAAATAAATATTGGTTAGTTGTTATTTCTAGAGTGTTAAGAAACTACTGGAGAGAAAGGGGGAGGGGGTTGTGATTTATTAACATTTAATGTTTGAAGGTTGTAAGAAAAGGTGTGTTCTATGTGTTCAGCTTACAAATGTGATACATATAATTGGATTTAAAACCTAATAATTGTTTCCTTGTAATGCCCTAGTTTAATAAAGATATGGTGATTATATTTCAGTGTATTAATACCTCTATATGATAATGATACTGGTATGTTATTTTTAGCAGGAAAGGTGAGTTGGATACAAAGTTCGTTAATTGCTCTTGAGACAGAGTAATTACTCTAGCAGATAAATTTAAAAATACTAAAACAGAACCTGAAACATGTTGTCTCTCTGTGCGATCTTCAGACATATATTTGTGCATTAGAAATACAGAAATATTACTACAGAACCTGAAACTTGTTACACAGAGTTCCACACTGATAACTGATCTATTTATATTGAATTGTTTAGGGCGATGGTAGAATAACTTATTTAGAAGTGAATGAACAGGCTCCTTATCTAGTTGAAAGTAAGTATCCAATGTAACAACTCATTTCAAAGTTTCTGTTTCTTTTTCTCATCTAAATATTTGCTTTATCAGCAGGCCCTGTCTGATTTAAACTTTCAAACTTTTATATGAATTATCTTCTCTTGTTTTAGATAACGTAGAGAGAACAGATCAAATTAAAGGTGTCTGTTTAATACCTAAACGTGGTGTTGATGTAATGCAGGGAGAAGTAAATAGATTATTAGTTTTAGCTCAAAACAGCATCATTCCTGCCCCAGTTATAATTCCTAGAAAGGTACAGTCTTTTTTATCAGATATTTATTTCAGGCTATAACAATAAAAATCCAACTATCTTATTTCACAAACAATCATATTATAAGAAAATACCGCACTGACGACAAAATTGATCATAAGATGCACCTATAGACCACTCTATCTGTTTATTTGTAGACATATCGAGATTACCATGCTGACCTATTTCCTGATACACCTACTGGACATCCTAGTTTAACATCTGAACAGTGGTTACAGGGAGAAAATAAAGAGGTAAGAGTTATCTTGGTTTCTTCTAGTAAATGTTTTATTTAAATTTTTATGTATACATTGATGTATCTGTATCAGGTATCTATCATGTTTGTCAACTCAGAGCCAGGGGGGCCAGGGGGGAGCCCCACTTTCAAATTTTAATATCATTATGCTTAAGGGAAATAATTGCCCCCCCTTGATATTTCTGTGTCCCTTACCTGGCCCCTCTGACTAATAATTCACAGAACACCAGTGTATATCACATAGTTAATAATACAATGGATATTTTTTATTTAACAGCTATCTCCGATGAGTTTAGACCCTAACTGAAGTGGCTATATTAAATGAACATTTTAATAAACAAACAGAATTTAATTAGATTAATAATACAAGTGATATTTTGTATTTTATAGTTATCTCTGATGAGTTTAGACCCATATAAAAGACCAAAGATAGAAAGTAGAAGAGGGGAGATGTTTTCTGATAATCCCAGTATGAGTTCTACCCCCTCATCACCTATATCTACCAGCAGTAACAATACATCTGTAGCTAATAGTGTTAATAATACTAGTAAAGAAAACACTCCTGATAAGGTTTGTGTACATGTTATTATTGATGTGTATAAATAGTGATTATTAATGAGAGTGGCTGGCTGCATTGTCTACTCAAGCAAAGGAGTCAGAGAACCGGAAAAAACAGAATATTTCTAAGTAGCAGGTGGATAAAATTTGGACAAGGTCAGGCAATGGTTACTTTAGTTCATCATATAAAACTGTTGTAAATATTTCAGCCAATCGTAACAACCAAACCAGAAATAAAGTCAAATAAACCAATCATCGAGCAGAAACCAGCTACGGAAAAACTTTCAGATAATTCTCGTGAAGCAACGCCTGAATCTAAACCTGAAATTCCCAAAAAGTCATTTAAAGCATTCACAGGTAAAGTTTAAACTGCATTTTCAGCAAATTTCAACACTTTCAGATCACCTACCTCATATTATATGATATATATACCTATATGGGGGGTAAAGCAGGTGTTGCTAAGTGACATCACATAATATTAACGTCATACGATGTAAACCATATTACTTGGAGTTATACATTATACTTTTATATGGTATTTTAGGTTATTAAATGGATTATGTTTCTAGCAAAGAAAACAATCATCCTCTTAATTACTTTCCAGGTGTCCGAGCAACTAAATTTCGTCATCTAAGATCATGTATATTACATCGTAGTGAACATATTGAGAATATTCGACATCTAGATAGGACAGTTCCTGGTGAAAGTGATTTCTTCCACGCTAACAGATTACGTTGTGTGGTACCAATAGAAGGTGGAGGTGGCTCAGTCTCTGTTATAGAGGTATCTAACTTTTCTGGGTTTCATTAGAATGTGGGTATATTTTGCAGTCACTCCTGTCCGTCCGTCCTCAATTGGCTTTTGAACGCAGAAGAGGACACAGATTTAGTGTGTAGGATAATATCCACATAATCTTGGACAAGTTTGAATTTGGATACGAATCTACTAATTTTGATAAATGGGATGTGGTTTGGTAGGAAAAGTACTGTGTCCTAGTGACTTGACAAAATTCCTATAAAACTTGATTTGAATATATTATAGCTGGCTAATAAAGGTAAACTACCTAACACTGATGTACCAATGATACAAAATGGAAGTAAAGTTACAGATTATGTTTTTGATCCTTTTGATGACAGTCGACTTGTTGTATGTAAGTAAACAAATTTAGTTATTTTAGTGGAAAGAGTTTGGTGCTCTGGGTCCCATAATGAACAGTTACCCTGACATCAAGTAATACCAGACTTGACCACCAGAAAGGCTCAAATATCAGATTCTCCCTAAAGGTGCCCCTCACATCATATCAATCATCAGTTGGGTATGGTCGCTAGCCCTCTTAAGTTTTTTCTTTCTCTATTTCAGGTTGTGATGATGCTAGGATTCGAGTCTGGAGAATACCAGAAGGAGGTTTAACAGAGAATGTAGAAGAACCTGAAATGGTACTAAGAGGTAGGGAAAGCTTTTTATTTTATAATCAATCAATTGTATATTGATGACAGAATTCGTATTATTGTATATTGATGACAGAATTCGTATTATTGTATATTGATGACAGAATTCGTATTATTGTATATTGATGACAGACAAGTCATATAGTTTTGTATACTCCTTTTGTAAACCAGGTAGGAATGATTCCAACGTGAGATCCAATAGTCTTGTTAAAGATTGGTCATGAAGATACCTACAGATTACATTACCTAGTCTACTGTCACTGGTTAAAATACTTTTATAATTTAGATAAATTGAAATGTTTAATTGGGGTAATGAGGAAGGATAACATTACACAGTGTGCAATGAGGGAAATTTTGCCAGGACATCATTACTTGTATTACCTTTATTTTATAGGTCACACAGAGAAGTTATATTTTGCCAAGTTTCACCCGATGGCTAAAGATTTATTAGTTACGGCAGCATATCATATTAAATTAAAATTCTGGGATTTATCTGATGGTAGTGAGGTGATGGAGATTACAGATCATCCAGACCAGGTAGGGATTCATCTGATGGTAGTGAGGTGATGGAGATTACAGATCATCCAGACCAGGTAGGGATTCATCTGATGGTAGTGAGGTGATGGAGATTACAGATCATCCAGACCAGGTAGGGATTCATCTGATGGTAGTGAGGTGATGGAGATTACAGATCATCCAGACCAGGTAGGGATTTATCTGATGGTAGTGAGGTGATGGAGATTACAGATCATCCAGACCAGGTAGGGATTTATCTGATGGTAGTGAGGTGATGGAGATTACAGATCATCCAGACCAGGTAGGGATTTATCTGATGGTAGTGAGGTGATGGAGATTACAGATCATCCAGACCAGGTAGGGATTTATCTGATGGTAGTGAGGTGATGGAGATTACAGATCATCCAGACCAGGTAGGGATTTATCTGATGGTAGTGAGGTGATGGAGATTACAGATCATCCAGACCAGGTAGGGATTTATCTGATGGTAGTGAGGTGATGGAGATTACAGATCATCCAGACCAGGTAGGGATTTATCTGATGGTAGTGAGGTGATGGAGATTACAGATCATCCAGACCAGGTAGGGATTTATCTGATGGTAGTGAGGTGATGGAGATTACAGATCATCCAGACCAGGTAGGGATTTATCTGATGGTAGTGAGGTGATGGAGATTACAGATCATCCAGACCAGGTAGGGATTTATCTGATGGTAGTGAGGTGATGGAGATTACAGATCATCCAGACCAGGTAGGGATTTATCTGATGGTAGTGAGGTGATGGAGATTACAGATCATCCAGACCAGGTAGGGATTCATCTTCTGACATCATTATCACAAAATTTTCTATTAATACATAAAAACTCTAGCGATAGTGATGTCATAATACACTTAGTTTTAGTGGAATTGCAAGAACCACAGATGTCTGATTGAAAATTAAAATGGTGTAAATTGATTCTATCATATAAATTTTTTATAACCTTTTCTCAATCCTTTAAGCAGCCCTGATTGACTTTCTCTGTTTATCAGACAGAATCTGTTAGAAATAGTGAATCAGAATAGCAAAATTTTCGTTTATATTTTAGATATTTTGTTGTGCTTGGAGTCCATGTGGTAAATATTTAGCTACAGTATGTAAAGATGGTCAACTCCGAATTTATGATCCTAGAAACAGTTTACAAGCTATTAGGGTAAGATATTATCAATATAATCTTAGTTTGTCTGGTTCTGTTAGTTTTTAATATGTAAATCTGATGTTCTTTTTGTCTGTTTAAAGATAAGAATTTAACGACCAAAGCTCAATTTTTTTTTACAAATGTGTGGGTAAATTAGTTTTGCTTAAGAGTTAATAATCAAAAGTAACATTGTTTTCAGAGTGGACCAAGTCATCAAGGAACTAGAGGTGCTAGATGTGGCTGGGCATTAAACGGAAAATATATTTATACTTCAGGTTTCTCCAAGTAAGTCTTCTTTTTATTGGAAGAAATGAATCCTGTCTGTATACATACTTAACTGTATCATTAGATTATCCTGCACTGGATGATATATCTCTTATAATCGAGGCTTTATATGTTATAGTTCTATAAAACTAGCCTATTTAAAGATATTTTTAAAGTGTTATATATTATATTATATTATATAGGAGCAGTGTTAGAGAGATAATTCTATATGATAGTAATGATTTATCAGAGAAAATAGCCAATGGCACTCAAGATACTTCACCATCAATATTAATACCATTTTATGATGAAGATAGTAGTACTGTATTTCTCACTGGTAGGGTATGTATATATTTATATATTATAAAATTACTATGAAAGATCTGACAATTCAATATACCCATATAATCAGTATTTCTGTCTTCATAGCTAGAAATCACAACATATATATGAACAAATGGGTTACTGAACAATATAATATTAAAGGAATACTACCTGTTAGAATGAACATTAAATTTAAAGTCTCGAACTTGGTCAAAAAGTGTATATATTCTTCAGTTAGACTTACCAGGTGTCATGACTAAAGAATAGAATTTCTATATAAGATGATATATCTATTAAACTAAGTGAAGTATGTTTTGTTTAATTAATCAGCTAATTAATTATATTTGAACTCTTCTTTCAGGGAGATCGCCAGATATTTGCATATGAAATATCGACTGAACACCCCCATCTGTTTCCATTAGCAACGAGTAGTTTTGGAACGATACATCAAGCTCTGTCGTATCAAACTAAAGATAAATGTAACGTTAGAGACGTAGAGTTTGCTACAGCGTGGAGATTAACCAAAACTACTATAGAACCAATCGTATTCAACATACCTAGAGTTAAGGTGGGTACACGCCTCCATTGTTATGTTTGATTGTGATTGGTTGGTCGGTAGGAGACAAGACACCATTCTATGATATTATGATCTTGACAATTGTTTTATTCTTAATAATGTAAAAATTTCACTCTTCAGAAAGAATTTTTCCAAGATGACTTATTTCCTGATACAAAAGTTACATGGGAACCGGTTTTATCTTGTTCAGACTGGTTACAAGGACAAGATGGCCACCAGAGAAAAATCAGTTTAAAACCAGATGATATGGAAACATGTAAGTGAAGAGATTGTAAAGAGGTTTTCTAAATTATTTATGTGTATCGGGGACATATCATCAATTTACACCATTCCAATTTTAAGTCAGACGTCTGTGGTTCCTGCAATTCCACTAAAACTAAGTGTTTGATGATGTCACTATTGCAAAAGTATAGTATTATATAGTATTAGCAGCAACAGTGCTATCTATGGAATACCAAAACGGAAAAAAAACTTACATGAAAAAATCATATATCAAGAAATTCATATCCAGAAATGAATTTTATTTTTATTCCCCAAAATTTAATGTGACAAATTTTAATCATCATGACGTCTGCTTCATTTTCAGTGACTTCTCAGCCAGTTTTAGAGAAGAAACCAAATAAATATGAAAGTTTTAATCAAGATACGTATAAATCAGACGATCAAAAGAAAGAAGAGGTAGGAAATTAACTGCTTTATACTAGAAAGAATTAGCTTGAAATTTTAGTCACGCCCTTCCTAAAGAACCTGAAAGTCTTTGGAAGTTTGGATATACCTTTCATCCAATTCATTTGCAACTTCAGAAGTACACCTTATTGTGCTTTGATTTGTTTTGAAAAGTAGGAAGTAAAACTCGATTTATTTCTATTATAGTTACTGAGTGCCATGACAAATAAACTAGAACTACATGATGATCCCCTACCTCAAGATTTAACAGAGGGTGTAGATGAAGATGAATGGGTAAGATGGTATTTCTATTTATACCTCAAGGGTTCCAAATAATCTGGAAAAGGTTCAGGATATGGCTCATCTTTATAATGTCAAGCTATTACGAACTTCTTCTTATACCTTGACTGCAATAGCCACCTTTCTTGTATCATCTTATACTTCTTCACAATGTTGAGCAATTACAAACTTCGTGTGACATCATTCCACATTATTCTTGTATCATAGAATTTGTAAATGCAGCAATTTGATTGGATTGTTCCTTAGCGAGTACAACCAATCATGTGCATTTCTACTCTTTTTCATGACTTATTTTTTCTTTTCTAGGATGATTATTAAAGAAGAAGAAGATACCTGGTCCTAATTACTGTCTAGTTTTCAATTTATATATTTAGAAACATTATTCCACCATTATAGTGTATCAGAGGGCAGGGTGACATTGTTTTACCATCCTTTGGCCTTTTTTTAATTTAGGTTATCCATTTTTGTCAGATACCCAATACCAGAGTGACCATCCCCCATGTTTTATTATCCTAGTCCCCCTTCTAAATAGTGCCAGTATTTGTTTCATATTGAATGCATAATCTATAGTGAAATATCTATAGTGAAAGTAGTATTGGAGAAAATGTCTTTACTAGATGCCTCTAGAAAAGTGGCACTACAGGCAGCAAAGTCATTTTTTTGTTGAATCATGCACAGGTGAGGAAAATATAGATCAAAATTTATTTTTTTTATAAAACTTATGGTCAATGCCTGATTCTTCAAATTTTATACTTATGAAACCCTATTAAGCAATTCTACAGAGCAGCAATTAAAGATTGTTCAATGGATTGTGTTGAAGTTATGAAGGATGAATATTAAACTAAAGACAGTTAATGAGGCTGCTCATGCAAATCAAGATAACATCTCAATGTATGTAGATAGAGTAATATTGTATAATAAAGGGCAGGAATGTTTGGATAGGGCAGCAACAATTCAATCAACAATTGGTAGCTTCATTTTTTGTCACAAGCAATAGAACTATTTGTTTTAGTTTAAGATTTTATAGCAATTTGTCTGTTTAAGAAACAAAATGTTTATAATTTGTACAATAATATGATGTTTTATAATTGACATGATATAAATAATATTTCAATAACTAGAATAGAATTTTTTCTATGAAAACAGAAGAATTAACATAAAAGTGAAAAGAAGACTAAAAAAGAATTAACAGAGAGCAAAGATATTTATCTATATCCAGGTCTGTTTCATAACATTACAGTCCACTTTTTCTGTGTGTAATTAAGACTTCATGTCTTGAGATTTGAACCCAGATGCACACTAAAATCTTAATCATTCTATCCTCTAAACACTGTCCACAAGGTGCAGAAAAGTAGGACGTAAAACTCCTTTCATTTTACACTCTCATATCAAGTCATCACTCTGTATCAAAGACAATGGGTGATATTAATTAGTTTAAGACTAGAATGATATTTAAAAGTGAGGAGTACATGTGTTCAGTATTATCAAAAAAAGTGTGTTTATTCTATAATTGTCTTGTGTTTGTGATGAATCATAACATAACAATGAAATTAACATTAAATATAAAAGAAAAAAATATCAAATCCCCTCTCCCATATACATGTAAGATGTTATAAAAAAAAACATAACATTAAATAACCCAAACCAAATATTTAACAAAGAAAATGAAATTTTAACTGAAACTGAAACATATGATGGGTTGAGCTGAATTTTGCTCTAATCCGTATGACCTTTATAGTTTTAAATTATATGAAAATTTATCACCCTTCAGCTTTGATGGTATTTAGTGTCTATCACGGCCCGTTTTTCTTCTCATTTCACATCAACACATCCTTGGAAAGTATATTCTAAGGGAGCCAACTCTGAAATCCATATCCTTCAATCCTTGTTAACGTTCCTCAACTGGCAAATATTCAGCAACAGAAACAAGAATTCACAGCCAGGATGGTACTGGTATAATATAATAAAGAATGATGATAAATCTTTGATTTTAAAAGAAGTTCATAAATACACTCTGTATCAGCAACATCCTACCCTATCTCTAGGTATTAATCTTAATTCTGAACCATGTTTTAAAAATACATTTCCTGAAAGATAAAGATAAGTTGATTAAACAAGGTGGACAGAAATCAACAGTTTAAATGTGCTTTCAGAGGGGTTTTAAGTCTTGTGCTTCAGGAACACTGTATACTAGCCAATTAGGGTAAAATCATCATAGCCACTGATTTCACCTGAAGCCAAATTGTTTGAAATCATCTGTTGAGGCCTTTGATTCAGAGTATTCTACAGTGTACAATCCAATCAAATCGCTGCATAAACAAACTTCTGTGACACAAGAAAGGCAGTTATTGCGAGGCATAATCTGGAATAGCCCGACAATGTGAAGATGTAATTGGACAAACCTGGAGGCGATCCTCAATTACTTTAAACATATTCAAGAGGTTTATTGGTTATAACATAACATAAAGATTATTTAGTCTATCAAGAAGTCTGTAATCATTAACATTCCTTTAAAAGCATCACAAACTCAGAGACTCATTGCTTTGGATTATTTAGTTTATCATGAATTGATACCTACCTGCGTTTTGAGCTGGATTAATTCCTATTCCATCATTAGTAATAATAGCACTAGTAGCTGCTGGAACTTTAAACTGAAACGCACAAAATCAAATTGATGAAGACCACAAATCAAAGCTTTCCCCGTGTAGGTAAGCTTAACCATCATGAGAATTAATCAGATCAAATTTTGCCTGACAAAACAAATCAGCCAAGATGTAAGAATTCGTAATATTTGTCCTTGAGCTTGCTATAAGCTGTCATTGTATGTATACTAAACCACCATATTGTGGTTATGTTTCAATATAAAATTCTCTATACCCACCTCTTCTGCAGCAAATTTTAACACAGCTGTAAATGGAGTCTGTTCAGGAACACTTAGACTGAAAAAAAAATTGTAGATCAACATCATTTAATCTTAAATAGTCTAATCAGTTTTCAATAGATCAGTAAGAATTAGTAAGTGGAATTCTGTTTAAAATCAGCCTGTATCAAGTTTTTTTTTTGCAATAAGATAAATAGTGATTTCAAAATTTATGTCACCATCATAGACTTAGACCACATTGGGAGACATTCTTCAACATATATTGATAATAAAAGTGATATTAAACACAGTGGATCACTGTCCAATAACGTATGGCTTACAGTGGTTTCCCCCCTTAACAAGTTCCTCGCAGAGTATCACCCATAAAAACCTGCATTTCGTCTGCATTTCTTCATTTTCTCGTTCTTAAACTCTAAAGTTAGGTCTATGTTTGAAATACAAGGAATTCCAATACTAACACTGCTTAGGGTTAGAGTCTTCTGTTGAATAGTCGCTTGTTACCTTTCAACCACCCTAATCACTAAAGAGAAACAGCCTGGGCCATGGGCATGGCAATATGAATGTAAACAGTCAACATATGGAATGAAAAACTTACACTTTATATGGGAGCTTGGGATCAGACGTCAGCGTTATTTTGAACGTAACTTTCGACCTAAATAAAACAAAAGTTCAAAATAACATACTTTAAATCATTAGAATATTTCATGACAACGAAACCAGTAATAAAAGAAAATAGAAGACACTCACATTTTGCGTTCGCTTCGCCGACACGAGTAACCGGAAGTAAAGCGACGGAGCAAATTTCTGCAGACGTCTCGGTCAGCCCCAAAAATATTCACAATTTATCAAAAAATATGACGCAGGTTTGATTGAAAACAACAAAGGCGGTTCAAAAGAAGATGTTTACTCCGAGCTCATAAAAACGTCTCTTTTATTTTTAATTTACAATTTGTTTTCCGTTAACGTAAGAGGTTAAAGGTCACCGGGCCGCCACGATAGTAGCGCCACTGAACGGTAAAAAGAGAAACAAGCATCTGTTATTATTTGGTCATGTGATTTCATTGCCTATGGTCATAACTAAAATGGCCTTGCGCAGAACTGTACATATTTTAATTTTTTGTTTATTAATTCCCTCAGTGATTTTAAGTGAGGAAAAATATGATGGCAATTTATTAGAACATAGCGAAGACATTATAAAATCGCAAGATGCGGAAGAATCACTTTATAAAAAGGATATAACGAAATTGTCAGGTAGGGAGGCGTGTAATTTTTTTTTATCTTTCTTAAGAAATTTGATCTCATCTAGTCAATAATATTTATTATTTTAAGATTAGGTAACAGACCTCGACAATTTCTGTGAGATTTTCTTACACCAGAACGCGTTTCTTCAATGTTATGTGGTTTAAATCTTTTACATCTTAAAAAATATAATCCGCAATTTGCGGTAAATGTCTCTTTTTAATTTTTTTCGGCAAAATTTAAAAAAAAATTGTCAAGGTAAACAA
Source organism: Lottia gigantea (assembly GCF_000327385.1). NCBI lineage: Eukaryota > Metazoa > Mollusca > Gastropoda > Lottiidae > Lottia > Lottia gigantea. The sequence goes on from NW_008709463.1 coordinate 88,794, forward strand.
AGTCAGTCATAATATTGACATTGATTATAAAGATATGTACACTATTTGAATACATCATGGGAAATATCCGCAACCTGAGCGCATTTTTACAGTTGTGCGGCAAAATTTGATAACATACAAAAAATATAACATATGCATCTGCCTTTTCTTTATTCCCTTATGAATAGTAGGCTACATGGCAACACGGTGGCAGAATCAATGATAATAGTGCCTCCCATGACACTCATTCCTGGAATAATTTAATAGCAACAAATCTAAACTTCGTTAATTCTATACATATATAACGGAGGGTCTATGATATTATTTATGTGTTATTTTATAGTTGTATACACTATAGACTAGGACAAGAGTTTCAGTGATTTTGAATGTTTAAGCTTGATCATATTGATGATAGAGCACACATGTTTGGTGCCATTCCAGAAATGTTATCAAAATGCAATCAACAACTTAAAAGAACCACCGTTTATTGTTTTAGACAGAAAGGGGTGGAAATCAGGATATAGATTTACTGATAGCCTACGTTAGATTTTTTAGACTCTTTAAAAGGCACATTGAACTGAAACAAGTTGAATTTTGAGTTTGAGGTCTGGTCTGTTGGCTATTTCTTTAAGATACCTCGGAAAGTGTTTAAAGACTAATAGGGATAAATAATTAATTTATCAATACAAGTTACTTTAGAATCTCACTAAAGGTTTGGACAATTTACCGCGAAAGGTAGCCTCAGTGTTAGGGTACAGTCCCTCGAATACTGCTAAACTGAAAGACAGGGGTTTACAGCCTGGGGGTAATAATGACATTCCCGACTAGGTTGTGCCAGGTGTGAGTCGATCCTTCAGGCATAAAATCATTTGAATTTAATATTGATATAGATGTTGAATGGCTGTGTTTGGTTTGTTTAATTTAAATGAAGTATTGAAGATGGTAGCGGTAATGTCGGGCTAAGTTTTATTTCAACTCGTACAATTGTTATCGTGGTTAAGGCGACTGTCACTGTTAGGTACTATCTATAGTCAGAGATAACACAGTGTGATTTGAGGTACACGGTAACAAGTCGACTGTACTTGATATATCAGTTCGCAGGTACTTGGTGCTGACACGATATACTGGTACTTATACTGGTCAAAGTCATACACTTTGCTATATTTTTCGAAATGAGAATGACCCATAGGAGGGGAAGGACAGGGGCTTGTATTTAGGCTACAAGAACACTACAGACATGTCATTTTGAATTTTCTATTACCGTGAACTTGGAAACAGGCGATGGGTGACAGTAAATGTAATTCCTTGTATATCAAATGAACGGGTGCATACATGATGGCCTTCTTGCACGAAACGTTTTAATGGTTCAATTTGACATCCTTGTCGAACATTACATTTTATAAAAGAGAATCTAACATGTCAACTTTTTCAATCTGCATTTACATTCGGAAAACTTAACACAAAGATGATTTTAAGATGTTAATAAATTTTATTTGAATTCGATCACCACATCTATATTCTGGGGGGATACCGATGCATCAATGAAGGACATGCTCGTTCTTTTCGGAACACCTGCTACAATAATATGACTGAATTACTGGATAAGCAAATATAAAATATAATTTGCATAATAACGGCATCAGAAACTGCATATAACTTTAACCCATCTTTTATTGACAAGCACAACTCGATGTTATATATTTGATAAGAGAGACGAAAAGATATAAAGCAACTGGAGAACACGTTTTCCCTTTCAAATCACTATATAAACATTATTTTTACCCGTTTTCTATAGTTCTGTAATGTTGATACGAGACGACCTCGTGTCTTTATTAGTCCTATTTGGTAATTGAACGATAACTTTGATGTTGCAAAATATAAGTCAAGTTTAATATTCTCCGAGATTTTCTTTTTACATTCGTGGGAAATTTGTCTTAAACTTAAATGTTGTTGAATATTGTATCGAATTCTTTTACCTAAGCATTTGTCTTCCATAAACAGTTGTACTCTTCTCGAAACATCTGATGGTACTTGTCTTTGGAGGAATCCACTACTATACAAATGTTACTCTCGATTTTGATTAATCGATTGTCTTGTATGGATTTTGATAACGATAGTGGCATTAGACAAGGATGCTCTCTCGAAACCCTTCGATTTTTATACAAATTTTAACGACTTTTTAACTATGATTTTAAAACAGAGAAACGAATGTAATTTCATCAATCTTGTATATTTGCATATTATTTTTATATGTTTAGTAAAAACCAAAATATACATAAATTTATTACTATAGGCCTACTTAAAAATGTATATAACCTGTATTTTATTCTGTTCATTTTTACCAGTTTGAAATTGGCGTAAGTCAAGGGTGTGTTTTAAGGGTCTTATTATTCAATACTGAAATAAACGACTCTACAACATTATATATAAACAATATACAGACCTTTTCCTGAATTAAATTCATTCATTTGTAGGTGTAGTAAATTTTTAAATCGTAAAATTAAAGGGTTTGAATAAATAAAAATTAAATAGAGCGAGTGGTTTTGATAATATCGATAAGTTTTATATTTCACAATAATCAACAATAAACACAATAAAACCATTAGTGGAAATATCGATATTGAAAGGTTTTTTAAAACTTTTAATAAAATACATGATTAATCAGCGATTCATCTTTCTAGAACACCCGTCAAAGATATTTCAGTCCCACCTTTTTCATTCTTTAATCAAATCGATTAATCCTTTTCACCTAGTGGTACTTCTCGTTTGAGGAGTCCACTATCATACTATTATTGCTCCTGTCATTCTTTAATTTGGTTACTGGAATTGTTTTGCTTGTACAACTTTTATTCGGACTGTTCATAACTGCTCATATTTTCAAGAAATGTTTTAGACAATTCGAATTTTAAACTGCGTTATTATCACAAATTAAGAATATGGGATCTCCACCTAAGATTTGTAATAATAATGATATTTTATCAGTTAAAACTCTATCAAGATTAAATATGAGACGATTGTCCAATATACGGTGAGATACGAAGGTTATTATTTGTAATGTTGGCGGTGACAGGCTCGCCTTGGTTCATCCACTCTCTGTCTCAAGAAAATCACTCGACTATTGTTTTTAAAATTACAATGTTTCAACTACTAACCTATTCTTCTTACACTTGTCATATTTTATAAACCGTCCAAAATACCATCGAAACGTGTGTAGATCAACTTTTCAAATTTGGCATTTTCAATTCTTCTCGTTCGATAGCCATTAGACCAGTTATACGTTATGAAATAGCAGTTTATGGAAACAAATTATCGTTGAAATATTCGTTTTATATTAGTTCGATAAAAGTTTAAATCAGATATGAAATTAAAATAAAAAGCTATGACTGTATTGATACCTGGTGAAGAATGAGTAAGTGAAGTTCGTAAAATATACAATTGCGCTGGACATTCTTTTTTTAATGAAATATAGAATAAATATGAGTTTATTTACCAATAACAAGATGGTACAGATTATTAAAATATCGAGATAGCTGCCTTAATTTTTAATTTAAAAGTCAAATGAAATCTTATATATTATGTGTCTCTAAGTGACTTACTCCTTTATGTTATTATTTTTAAACTTTGGCTAATTCAAATTTTTATGTTCGACACCTGTCTTTTTACATTATTATAGTTATAGTTAAATGGACTCTGTGAAGGGTGGCGAGTTGACAAAGTTGCGAGTCAGTATCAGGTGTTGCAGAAGGTTGTATCTTTCCGTCTCAACTATTGTAAAGTGATCCAAATTGAAGGATCTAATATGGCATTGGTATACAATTAGTTGTTTCTGTTCAATATTTCTAGATATTTTTTTTAAGAAAAACTCACTTCGCTATTTTAAAAGTTTGACTTTGAAAAATGATGCAAATGGTCGAAGACCCCCTAACGACATGAGTACAGAAAATTGTTGCTTCTTTATTGTGTCTTTTCAATATTTCTAGATATACAAGGCCACACTAGATCTATTTTAAAAGTTGGCATTGAAAGGGTTTAAGTTGAAGGATGGTCACGTAACATTAAGATGAATAGAGTACTGCTATAACTTACTAGTGGACACGTTTACCTATTGTCTAGTGGTTTACATCGTAAATACATAATAAATACTCCACTCATTATAATATTTAAACACTTACATACCATCCATTATAAATATATACCATCCATTATAAATATATACCATCCATTATAAATATATACCATCCATTATAAATATATACCATCTATTATAAATATATATCATCTATTATAAATATATACCATCCATTATAAATATACACCATCCATTATAAATATATACCATCCATTATAAATATATACCATCTATTATAAATATACACCGTCCATTATAAATATATACCATCCATTATAAATATATACCATCCATTATAAATATATATCATCTATTATAAATATATACCATCTATTATAAATATACACCATCCATTATAAATATATACCATCCATTATAAATATATACCATCCATTATAAATATATACCATCCATTATAAATATATACCATCCATTATAAATATATACCATCTATTATAAATATATACCATCTATTATAAATATACACCATCCATTATAAATATATACCATCCATTTTAAATATATACCATCCATTATAAATATATACCGTCCATTATGAATATATACCGTCCATTATAAATATATACCATCCATTATAAATATATAACATCCATTGAAAATATATTGATATTGGAGTAAATAAAAAACGTCAATAATTCAGCCTGAAATAGACACTGACGTCATAGTATACTAGCATTATTTTTAACACGACTCCGGGTACTTTTAATCAGAAAAAGGGTACTGTATTGTTCTAACGGTATTGTATAGAGGTTTTCCAAACTTTTTAATGTTGATCTTTTCATTACAGTAAAACTAAGCAATTTCTGATGTCAATTTCTACCCGACAATTCCTGAAAGTTTAAAGAGTTTTCAGTATAAGAACCGGTGATTCGTCCACGAAGTCAAACTGCGATCAAGAACCTTTTAACAAAATCACAAAATGGCCAGATATTTTTTTCTATTGCATTTAAATTTAAAATCGTTTACAATCTCATCTGAAATTGAGAGTTATAGATAAATATAAATATTAATTTCAAAATCCAATTCTGATAATAGTGAACGGCTTATCAGTAATCCCTGTCAAGCCCCTCCCGTGTAATTGGTTTCACCTCCCCAACAACATCAAAGGAACTATGTATATTAGTCTGAAGTATATAGACAAATTTGATATTTATCCTATATTAGTGTGGGACACTTGTGACTGTCTTTAAAGGGACAGATTGGAAGTTTTCTTTATTTTTATTTTCACCATTCCAATCATTCGAAAATCCTCGGTAGTTTCCGTAAAGCTGAATCTGTTGCAGAGCGCTTACAGAACTTTTACGGAAGACAGTCTGCAATCTGTGAAAAAATCCTGGTCTCCTCCCCTGTTAAATTGGCGTTCGTTAGAAGTATGTGTGATGCGAAGGTCACAATCACAATTTTTTAAACAATTCATGATATTTCGAGTTCAGTATAAAACTATCTGGTGATTGTCTCGACAAGTGTTCAACTTTAATGTTAAAAATGCTGAACTTTAGAAAACTAACGAATTTTTTTCGCGTTTTTTTTTCGTCCAATATTTAGACCACGCACTTAAACAATTATTATCAAACTAACTGTCAAAATTATTCGACGAAAACAATAGAATGTCTATTCCAGTACCACTATAGAATCTATTACTGCGTCTAATACCTTGACTACAATAGCCACCTTTCGTGTATCACGGGTTTGTGAAGATACAGCGATTTGATTTGATAGCAAATAGAGTCATTCAGAGCCCTCGACAGAAAGATTGTGAAATATAAGCAGCGCATGTAATCGAGGGCTATGATTGGCTGTATTCGCTTTAGTACAATCGTCGAGGTATGACCAAAGCACTTGATAGCATTCGAGTTAAATTTTGAATGACCACAACAAACCAACCAGTAGCCACAAGGAACTACCTTGTTAATAATTGTCTTTATGTTCAAAGTACGGAAATCCTTCATGGCTTCTATGACGACTATAAAATTCTTCGAATTCTTTATAATCCGTTATGTATGATCTATAGTATTGAGCAAACGATTTCGATAATATTACCGTCAAGTGGGTGGGGCTAACTATCCAGATAGTCCAAATTTGGATAATTTTCCTAGAATTTTGACGTAGGTGCATACCCACAAAATACATGCAAGAAGAACTTTATTTTACAGTTTATTTTAGCAGATTTTGTAGAGAAATACAAGAAATTTGGAAACTTATAAGATAGCAGATCGAAGTTTGGTTTTTCGGCCAGACATTCTTTTCAACTCTCAATAATATACAAATACTTCAACTTGTGACACTCCTTAAAAAATAAATAAATAAACCGCAAAACCTTCACTTATTTTTAAACGTTTTAAAAACGAGTTGAATTTCATTTTAAGTGTTTGAAGGGCATATCTCGGCATTTTTTTATTCATTTGAAATGCAAGAAAAATTGTTGTCATATTTGATAGAGAGGGCGAAAGATAATATGATTTTATCTTAAAATATAAATCAACAGATTAACCGGGTGGCCTAGTCTTTAAATCATTAAATATAGATCAAGTTATATACCTGCATAGCTTGCACCATCGTATATAATTTATAGTAAACGTTGGACAATATATTGATACTTAAACCTGGATATATTTTGGTCTTTTAAGTGATTCGGCCAGAGGGGATATTACGAACTGCGTCTAATACCTCGACTGAATATCACCTTTCTTTTTTATCACGGAATACATCGATTTGATTGAATACAGCAAATACATAACCCGCGAAAAATAGACTTTAAAAACCAAATCAAATTAATTTCACACAAATACCAAATATTTTCATAGAGCAAATAGGATGAATATAAATATATATATAGAGTTATTATAAATATTAAAACAGAACCTGAAACATGTTATTATGTTATTATGCAATGTTTAATTGAGTTGATATTGAAAGAGTATTGAAAGGTGAGAGAGTTTAAACTAAGTTTCGTCTCATTCATGGTAATATCTCAATCAATATTGATTTTACTCATTGAATAATATTCAATACACTATTTCTATCTCTCGTATACTGACAGGGAAAAATTGTTTAGTTGTTCAGATGTGAGAATAAACCGAGGCCCCGTGTACTACAGCCTGAGCACGTTAAAAATCCCCCAACAATTGGAAACCAGCTGTCCTGGTACATTGAACACTCCAGAGCATTGCTTGTTTCATTAGTTCAATGAAGTGTCACATTCTTACGGAGGGTATAAAACCTTGAAAACCACAACAATTACAGTGAAAAATGTCACGTGATAATGATAAAACCTACATGTCTTTACCTGTTTTTTCACAATTTTGACGATAAGTTAGCTTATGGAATATTTACATTTTATTGCTTCTATTGTCTTAAGAGCGATAGTGTAACAATTATGCTTGACTGAATCAATAATTGAGTTGAAGCAGATATAAATGTTTAATTTTGATGAAGATATGAAGTTTTAAAGCTATAGGCTGTGTATATCGCTATATAAAATATAATATAAACTAAGCTAATGGAATATTTTTATCATATACTTCAAATATCCTTAGAGCTATACTAGAACCATTATGCTAGACTCAATCAAAGGCCCTTCTAAACTCAATACTCAATAGTTGAGTTAAAGGTGGCTGTAATATCGCTATATAGATATAATGTTTTCCACACCAGATAATTTTAAATACTGAATATTTTCAAAGTGACCAATATACATGTACTACTCCCGAGTGAATGAGATGCTTGTAAAATGTATATATATATGTGAAGTATAAAGTATTGGATATAAATAAGTACCTATACGCCTATTATACCTCATCTACTATATAACTAGTCGTTATGTACATAAAACATTTAAATAAATAGACTCGAGATTTCATTCATCAAATGGTGCCCACTAGCGATTGGTGCAAACTATACTTCTTGTATTATATTGTAGACGACGTTACTAGGTCTTGTAGATTGATTAAAAAGGAATTTAAATCGTAGTATTTGACTATTTGCAATAAAAATGCTCCTCGCTTATATACATTTCGTATAGTTTCTTACTATGGGCTACCTTCTTGTATTCGAAGTTGTTAATAGCGAAGCAATATCATATTCAAATCTATCTAGTTCTATATCTTATTCGGTCTGTCAGAATCAGCTACTCAAAACAATTCATTTTCTGTAGTTACATGCGTACGAAGTAAGTGTAATAACATTTTAACTTTTCAATTCTTCTCTCATGGTATTTTATCCTCTCACATTTTTCAATTGTTACTATTTCGTCGAAACAAACATCAACAGGGGGAGAATGTTAGGTCATTATCAGTTAAAACATTCACTTGATAATCAAGTCTAAAATCTCTACCAACCTCCATTCATAATAAATCCCTCGTACCGGGTCGTGCGAGATTAGCGCGAGAATAAGCAGACGACAAGATTCCATTAATAAGGCCTGGCGAAATGTGACTAGTAAACGAAATATTTGAAACTGATAGAAATAAGTTTTTGTTAGTTTAACCCCAAACTAAACAGTGCAATTCAACTCTTATAAAGCCAGCCTTTTCTTCGCTGTTTTTACCCGACATATTTTGAATTGTCGATTTAGATGTAACGTCACGTGAGAACGTGCAGTTTTGCACGTGCACAAAAAAGGAAACGTCTGGTTGTTCACGCTAAACCTTGCTTTCAGATTCCAAAAGTAAATAGTAATGGTCACTTTAAACACAGAATTGTGCGCAATTTCTTGAAATTTTTAAATGTGTCAACGCCCTCTTTGTCAGTATATAGGACAACATGAAATATGCGCGTGCTTTTTGATATGTGTTAATTCTTAATATCAGATATTTCGAGTATAAAAACGAATAACTTCTGTACTTTCAGATATAAAATGTACTGTGCCAGTTGCCCCGGAACATGGATTTATAGATGGAACAGACTATAGTTTATTTTCAACTGTGCACGTGCGTTGTGATTCTGGTTACTATTTAGTGGGGTCATCTGTGATGACGTGTCAAGCTGTACCCAATCCTTTCCATAAAATGGGTGCTTGGGATCCGACTGGGCCTAGACATTGTAGAGGTCAGTATTATCCAAATATTTCATCTTTACATCAAAATATCAAATTAGGGACCGAATGTCAAAATATCTAAAGCTGTAAATCGTAACGTTATCACATATTCCTATGACGTAATGACGTTACAAATGAAAACTGTGGCATTACGCCTGTTAGTGTCGCCTGAACGTGTGTTTCTATGGCGACACGTGACAAAAATCAACATTGTTTAGAAGATTTGATATTTGTCGTCAGGAAACAATTCGGGTACGAGAGAAAAGATGTTATTTGTTTGGGCTGACTATTTAAAGCTTTTTTGACAGAAGGTGACCAAACGCCGTCACATTGCTCGGATATTTATGGCGGGATATTTTCGGCGGGAATTGTTGTTTGGCGAGATATAGACATGTCAAGAGAGTTGAATTTGTTTACACCTTGTCCTTGTGTTTATTATATATACTATTGTGTTGGACGACATGTCAACAGATTTGCAGACGTGTTCATAGCTGATTTTCCTGCGCTGCTAACTTTACGAAAAAATCTGATCTTTTGCTGTTAAAAATACTCTGTCGATTGACATGATGAGAAAATCAATAGACGATGCATAAATAAACAAACAGTGATAAAGTACTGAAACAATGAAGGATAATATTGAAACGTTGAAACGTTGACACAATCTGGGTAGACAGAAACCAGATACCCCTTATGGATACTTTGAACTTGTCAGATGATAAAAAACGGCCTTTAACAACCCCTAGAATTATTATGTTTGACAATACCACCGAACCACAGACATCCACGGAACCAGACAACCACAGAACCGAAGACTTTTAGGTATTGTATTTTTGATAACTCTGTCTTTTATTCCAGCTCGTAATGATGAGAAAATGTTTGACACGCGAGATTTACCAGCATATCACTACGCTACAGAACAGGCTACAGACGACATGCCCAAATATGGTGTTATGGGTTTAAAATATTATCAAAAACGAGACACGGGTAAGTTGACTTTTTTTAGTTTGCAGTTAATACCTTCAAACACGTAGACATCTTGATTTGAATCGACGACATCTGTGACGACAAATGACAGTGCCACATGCATATAAAAAAAACATGACAGATTCATTATAATGTTAGTTCAAAACAATTCACTAAATTTCAAAATAGAATTCTGCTTGAAGGGTTTATATCACGTTCAATCAAAATCTGTACAAATTGTAAATTAACTGAATAGAGTCGTCAGATGGCGTTACCTTGACCGGATTAAAAACTTCCGTTTATATGACGTCAAACTTGACCTCATTCTGATGTTACGATGCTGTAGGACGACACGACCGCGCGTGCCGAGAACAAAAGAGGATTAGCGACATGGAAATAGTTAAAAATAGATTTATTTGATGATATTGTTTAGACAAGTAAATAACCAATGATTAAAATGTCTGAAACACGCATGAATGATTTAGGCGCCAAAATTTTGATACAAAATCGTTTGAAATGTACACGTTAACACGTGATCTTTTACAAAAGGCGGGAATCTATATGACGTAGAAACTGTGTCAAAAATAGGCTTCAACTTAAATTAGGTCAAATGTAGCAGCAACCTACACCCATTTGCGTCATTGACTCCATTCGAATAACTCTTTAAAAAAAAGTCCTATTGGTGCGAATTATTTTGAGCAGCATCAGAGGCATTTCAAGGAATTCTAAGAAAAGGAGGGGGAGAGTTGTACATAGGCTGGAATATAAATCTTAAGATTTTAATTTTGTTGTTAGCATTCGATGTATATAAAAATGGAAACAATTTTGATATTTAAAAATCAGACAAAAAAATTTGTGTAAAGTAGCCCCCACAAAAAGATAGTGACCTCTGCTCTATGCTTTTGTCAGATGTTGATCACTTATTTATTACTGGGGTGGCAATTCTTCACTACACACAATGATAAGATATTTTAAAGTGATGGAAGAACAGAAAGGGGAGGACTAAAAGCCTCAATTTTGGAGGAACGTCCCTATTTGCAGCACTTAATTCCATGATTTGGTAACTTGGTACAGCCTTACTATAATAAAATTACAAGTATTTATAATTATTATGAAAGTACAGGTGATTTAGCAATATTTGAAATTATAACCTTCATTAGACTTTGAACAAATTATTTATCTGACAATATTGGAGATAGAGACGACATAAAAGATAAAATATCAGAGATATTGGAAAATATATACAAGGCAGAGTGATCTCCGAATATTATCTTATTATCTTTGTTATTATCTCTGTAACAAACTTCATTGAAAACGTATATTAACTAGGACAGGGGAGTAAGTTGGTACTATTGTCCGTGGTCCAACATTGGCATCTTAAAAAGGAATGGGGATGGGTATTATTTTTTTTTTAGAATAGCTTAAAAAACGCTCCCAAATTACGTGTTATTTTGTACTGGTGAAATATGAATACCTCTGTTAGAAATGGGTTTACAGAAAAGTCAATCATTGAAGTCCTGGGGGTGGCTAAGCTCTTAAATTGATAAGTTGAATGCGTAATCAGGCTCTTCATATAAATATTTTCTGGCCCCAGCATGACGTAACCTGAAGTTGATTAGAATCTGTTTTTCAATAGAATTATGTTAAGATTAGATTGAAACGATGTAAATTAATGTGATTTGTACGTGTAATTCGGGAATGTTTTCAGTTTATAACTATCAATCTTATAGACGAACAGTCAGTTATAATGACAATCATGTGAAGTTTCATTGATTTAATCTTGTATAGACATGAGAATAGTTCAATTGTAACAGTTACAGATTGATTTTATTATTACTCATTGATTTTAATTTAATAATCAACTCGGCGGGAAATTAAGGCAGACATGGTATGGAATTGAAACTGTAATTCTCTAAATTGCAAACTAAGGAATGGAATGTACGGTACTTTTATCTCTCTACAGGTCTCGAGCTATACGGGAGTTGGGATTGGGGAGCCGGGAAAAATAAAAGAATATTTCTGACAACCGACCAATTCCATTACTACAACTCAAAACCACACATCATTGCCCCTTCTAGATATATTACTTACCCCTCCGAACAATCAAGTCTGACTATGAGCCCATCTACCCGTAAAATAAAATCTCGAGGTTTGTTGGAACAGGATTGATTTAGTTCAGGGTATGGGAAGTCACCAGTCGTTGTGGTTTTATAATATTTAAATGAATGTAATAAATGAATTGATGTCAATTTAACGAGTAAACCGGTGTCAGGTCGCTCCAGGTTGTATTTCAACTCGCTAAAAGCAATCAGTAATTGTGTGGTGACCCGTTCTAGGTGTAGGTTGTTCCGTGTATTAACTGGTATCAGGTACCCGCCTGGACTTACTTTAAACTCTATATTTCATATCTTTATCGGAAAATCGACAAATAGTTTTTAAGAAAATTACCCTGAAATCTTTTTAATATATCATATGGGTCTTTAGGGGCTTGAACGTTTAAGAATAAAATTCTGAAATTTCTTAAGAATTAAGTGGGGGGTGCAATATTGGGGTATTGGGGTACAAACTATCAACCCCCCCCCCCCCTCAAATGTCCCCACTGACTAGTAGAATGAATACGTGTAGCAGTTATAACGCTCGGTATAATGATATATCTAAAAAGCGATACAGGTAGATATTTTATTTATTAATTAAAAACAATTATTTTCTTTCATTTCAGTGATAGATAAAAGTTTAGAAAATGTACCAGAAGAATGCGGATTATCCATGGTAACAGGAAAATGTCGAGGTTTCTTTAAAAGATATTATTTTAATATGGCTTCAAGGGAATGTGAACCGTTTATTTTTGGTGGTTGTGGTGGTAACGAGAATAATTTCCAGACTCTAGCTCAGTGTTTAAAAAGATGCTATATACCTGCAATATTACCAGTAGTTAAATATTAATTCATTTGCATAATTTATTCAAATTTATGCACGGAACATTTCTACCTGGTCTGTATTTTTGAGCATTTGTTTTTCACCTTAGATTTTCAGTGAATAACAAAAATAATATCATTTCTAACTGATTTTATATAAACTGGTCACTTAAAGAGATCGTAAAGATGTTTTCTTAATTTTCAATGTTTATCGCGGACTTTGATATCATCAAACACTTTCTTTTAGTGAAATTGCAAGAACCAAAGACGTCTGATTGTAAATTGGAATGGTGCAAATTGATGTTATCAGTTTCCCCTATACACATCTTACTTCTTACACATCTCTTTAACATTTTTAATATTGAATACTCAACTCATTAAGTTTATTAAAGAATTTGATATTTTTATTAATTAAGTGATATTCGAAATCCGACTTTATTATAAAAAAAATCCGCAAACTGGAAACGTGTTTGTTCCACACATTTATCCGAAAATCTTAAAAAACTTCGTTTTAAAATCTTCTGTAAATATTGAAATTCAAATCATTTAATGTTAAATTCATTATCCGTTCACAGACAGTGTCTCTGTTATCGTCTTCTGTTAGTTTTTGTGGTGTCTGATTTTATATTAGTATCATTTTCTGTTAAAATTATGTGTTAATTTATATTCAAGATTAATAATTCTGTATAACGTCTTCAAATAATGACTTTCAACTTAGTGAAGCTATTAGGCCTGTGCTAGAATTGATTGTTCGGAGGGGAAAGTAGGCTAATATATCCGGAGGGATAATGCTATATGGAAGCCATTTGGGACTTGATACTTTTCAACAAAGTTATATCGGCCTTATAACTTATCTTAATATCCGTATTCAATTATTTGTCCTTCCGAAATCCAAATTATATTTTGTAATTTCAGCCAATTAACCAGCGATATGTAAATTAATCATTTGATTTAAAAGAATTATGATTTGTTTTTTTCTGAAAAAAGAAAGATTAAAAGTATTTTTTCAGCATAATAATAAGCAATTTCCTGTGATGAAACACCGGAATATTGTATTGTATCAATATATAGAGGGAATGCCTTTAACATCAGCTTCACAATGTCAAGCTAATAACAAACTACGTCTAATACCTTGACATCATTGGGTTTTTTTCTTTGTAATTTACAAATTTGTTATGCAGCGATTTAGTTGGATTGTACGGTAGCAAATACAGCCAATCAGTGACTGAAGACTCTGATCGTACAAACCAATCAAATCGCTGTATTTACAAACTTTGGAGATACAGTGGCTATTGCAGGCAAGGTGTAAGACGCAGTTCGTAATAGCTTGACATTGTGAAGATGCTTAAGAATTTGTTTCAGCTTTCCACAAGTACAAGTAAAATTGGGCTCCTTCAAGCGACAGAGTTTAATGTATTTAGACGACTTCGATTAGATGTAAAAAATCCGAATGTTCTTTTTTGGAAAATGGCTGAGCTAGGCATTCCCTTTAAGGTGTTTGTAAATACATTATATAATATAATAACATAATATAATTTATATTTTAAACTGTTGAAGACAGCCATTGCAATGTTTTTTTTTATATTCATATATACGCAGTTTATTGAAACATTAGTCAGTGTTAATTTGGCAAACAAATGCTCTCTTCCAATCGATTATCGATTCTCTTATTTTAATTCTCTTGCATTATTTATATAAAAATGAGTTAAATTTATGACATTGGTCATTTAAAGTCAGTCACGTGACTAGCCACCAATAACTTAAAAATCAGAATTTTTCAAAAAAATCAAAATGAACTTATTGCAATAATTATTATTTTGTATTTTGTAATTTCCTTTTGTGCCAAATATTTTTTTTTTGTAGATCCATGTAATGAAATATATTTTGAATTTAGTCATTTAATATATCCAATATTTGTTATTAGTTAATATTCGTTTATTTTATATATCATACAGTTCTTACTTACTGATTTATTAAAATAAAAAAAAAACCTAAGTTGGTATTCTATCGATCAGAACCACAAAACGAAACCCGAAATCTAAAATAACATTGGAAATACATTGGTAACAGCTAATGAATTTTTCACATCAATTATAAGTGAGTAAGTATTTCAGAATCAAAAGTGGTATCAGGTATCTACAAGAGTAAGCCTGTCCTGTCTGGCAAAGTACATGTTCTTCTGGCTCTTCTATATACTTCTTGGTGGTATTAAGGTTTTTACACTTTAATAATATTATTAAGAAAAATAAGCCATTTATTGTATCTTTTTCATTTTGTTTGTGTTTAATACTATTTATGTATAATGTGATTATGTATATTTTGTATTGTATTTGTGTATATCGATGTGTATTGTCTGTATGTTTTGTAATGTCTGTATATTTTGTAAAGTTTGTATATCATATTTCTATCACCAGTCAAATTAAAACCTTGCAAAATATTCTGTTTTTTCATTCCTCGCGATTAACATGAAAAGCACGCGTAAAATGACACCCAATAAGTCGGAAATAGAGTGCATACGAGAAAATTGCTTGAAGTCATTGAGGTGTTGTATTTGTACTCCCTAGGAATAAAGTTAGTGCACCTAATTGTACCCCTACTTCATTCATGAGAATTATAGAATATATGTTATATACTCTTATACTCAAAATGTTTTCAAAATGTTGTCTTCGGGGACACTTGCTATATCGGTATATGGGAGATAACAGGAAAATAAGACTACAGTTAAATAACAACTAAACACCACAGTAACACAGTCTAGAGTTTTATATTTTATTTAAAAGCATGAACTCTTTCACTTCTGAAATTCATCTCTGATATTCTTCCACTTCAGTTTCAAGTTTTCTTTCTCTTGAGTAGAAGCAAAAGTATAATCGATTGCCTTGTATGATAAATCAACCATCTGGGACTTGGTCAAATTAAATGCCTGGGCTGCCTGGAAGTATTCATCTGATAGGTTACATTGATAAGTTCCTTTACCATCAGTACATAAAATCTGGGGATGATTCAAGTCATACCAAACCTTAAAATGATGTTCCTTGTAATTTTCTACAGTTTGAGTTTTCAAGTTAGATGTTAGACAGAGTTCGATTGGTATTTTTCTCTTGATGACAATTTCCTTTAAATCTTCTAATCCTGGAAATTCCGAGTGAATGAAAGATCCATGTCCAATCCGATCAGGAGTTGACTCTTTTAAAACTCTCAACGTTTCCTCATGATTTGGAATCTCTGCTAAATGCAGAGCTAATTTCAATCCAAGCTCTCTGGCTCTGTTGAAAACAGGAATATATTCCACTGCATCTAGGACTTTAGGATCTCCGCTGAAATCAATTCCTGGAATATAACCAGGGTATTTATCAGATAATTCCTTCGCCAAATCCACTGTAATGTTGGCAACATCAACACCAAGTCTTCTGTCGATGGATGGTAGAATTTTCACTAGGATATCCAAACCCTCTTTTTCACAAGCCTTGACAGCTTTAATCATAGTTTCAATATACAGCCTTCGTGTCATACCAGTACTAGATATTTCTTTCGGCGTTGATCTCAGCTCTAGATACTTCACATTATCATCAGAAAACTCATGTATGACATCATAGGACAGTTTATAAATAGCATATTCATCATCGAAAACCTAGAAATATACAATTCATTTTATAAAATTCAGTATCAAATACTCATGTAGGTATAACAAACATGTAGGGGAATCTAAAATCTGAAATTGTTCTATGAAAATATTCAGTTTCAAAACAAACACTTACATGATATAACTGAGCTTTAAAATAAAAGTTATAATCCAAACTGCAAAGCAAAACCCAAAATCCAAACAACATATTGGCTATACATTGGTAGCAGCTGATGAACTTTTCATATGAGGTATGCAATCAATCATAAATGAAGAAGTATTTCATAATAAAAGTGGTATCAGGTGTTCTTTATTAAGACAATCATCTTCCAAACATCAGTTATCAAGTTTTGAAACAAACCTTTTGAGCTAATCGATACAAATCAAAGTTGTTATCCAAACTATTTGTTTCACCTTCTTTAATGGTCACATTCAGATTTTTTACTTCTGGCAAAGTGGATGCTTTCCTATCAACCAAATGCTGAAAAGTTTTCGCGCTGAAGCTTACATTTAAATGAGCATGGAGCTCAACTTTAGGAATTTTTTGACAAAATCCCAAATCTATTGTGTCGTTTGATTCAAACATTTTAAATTTCTTAAATGACAATCAATAAATATCTAAAAAGCCTTGAAAATTCTCTTAAATCTACTTCACAGTCACCAAACCTAAATGAGTAATGTCCCTTATCAAACTTTACCCTTTAGGCTTTAGTTTGATGAAAAAGGACACAAATGGTGTGTTTAAAATGCCTTCTCGCCAACCCCTCTGTTATTTCACAATCGAGTGTAATACAATTTAAACAAACCTTATGAATTAACCTAAATAAATCAAAAGATTTATCAATACAGTACGTTTCTCCTTCTTTAATGGCCACATTAAAAAGTTTCAACTCTGGCAAAGTGGATGATTTCTTATCAACCAAATGTTGGAATGTTGCAGAACTGAAACTGGTATTCAAATGAGCATGAAGCTCAATTTTGGGAATTTTCTGACAAAATGCCAAGTCGACTGTCTCATCAGATTGGAACATTTTACGTTTCTAAGAAAGGAAGATAGACTTTAAACTTTAAAAAATTTCTTAAGCACTTCAAGGTCCTCTAAGAGTAATGCCCCTTTAAAACTCTTCAATTGATTCATTGAAAAAGAGTATAAACGGTCGTATACTTTGCAAAATGGCGTCGAAATTGAAATATGAAAGTTTACCAGTTGGATTAAAGAAAATATCTCGTCCTGTGATCAGTTCGGACATAATGGGCAACCGAAATGTGGAAATCAGACCAGTTGGAGCATGGGTCCAGCCAGCACCCACTGACAGATATTCAGAAAACCCTGATGCCGTTGTAAGAATTCAATTTTTGGCCTATTTTTGTGAAAATTCATGTTGAAACATGCCTATTTATTAACTGAATACACTGAAAAATGTATTGAATAAACCTATATTGATATATTTTTATGGAAAGCTACAGCTAAACATATATAATAATCGTAGAAAATGTTCCGATTTAATTTTCACCTTGATTCTGATTTGTTTTTCATAGACTGCGGCAGAAGAAATAGAACAACAAATGAATGATATACAGAAACAGAAAGAGAGAAGAATTCGACAATTTCATGAAGATGTTAAAAAAAGAGTCAAAACAATCGAAAGATTAAAAAAACAGCAACAGATGGAGCAAAATATTCAGGCCGTAAGATAGTTGTCTTTCTACTAAAGTTATCTTAAAGAGAAAATGAAATTCTGTACAAGCAAGACAATACCTTCAATCAAAAATCTTCTCAATAGAATAACAAAATCGGGAGTAATAGATGTATAGTAGTGGATTACTCAAAAGAGAATTACCATCAGGTTTTTGGAAAGAGTAAGCATGGTCTATAGTTAGGTGACACCCGCCTGCAGAAGTCTATACAAGTGGTAAATGCAATCATGATAAATGATAATAAAGTTCTCTTACTTAAGAGTTAAACTGATCTGACTTTTTTACTGTGGAGTTTCAATTCTCCAGTAAACTCTTTATTATCTTTGTACCCTTCTTATGAAATATAAAGATATACAAACTTACAAAACAATTGAAATGATTCTAATTCTGATGGTAATATAACTACAATGTAAATGATTATTTTCTTCTAAATAGGTAGAAGAAGAGAGAAATATTTTACAACAAAGTGCAATGATTAAAAATTACAAAAATTCAAGATCGAGTTCCCAGAGAAAAACTGGTACTTCAGTTCACAACACAGAGACTCATTCTATATATAGGTCATCTAGTCATAAACATAGAAAAGGTCAGCTCTAGTTTGATTTTTGTGAAGTTTGTGGAGTTAAAAGTATACTACCTCTTAGGATGAATACGAAATAAATAAATATTCATCAGTGGACATACCTGGTGTCTTAACTATACAACAGAATCTCTGTATAATCCAATAAATCCATTAAACTAAGTAATAATTCATTAAACTAAGAAATTATTGAAAATTGGATCCTATTGTATAGTTTTTTTAGGAGGTTTTTAGGTTTACTCTGACAGATTTTGTAACATTGCACTTTTTCCAGGATCATCAAAGTCAAAAGAAGATCACATTCAAACCAAAGTTTTCACTGATCAAACTAGTCAGGTAAGAAACTAGAAGTCTGGAAAGATCTGTTGAAGTATGGACATCAACTAACTCAATTATCCATATAAATTGTCCAGAAGACTGTATGCACTGTCCGACATTATTGAACTGCAGTTGAACACATTTCAAATTGGCAAGTTGCAAACATGGGGAAAGAAAAATAGTGTTGGGGTTTACAAGATTTTTTAAAATAGATATCAAAAGATGCATGGTAAGGGACATTGCTGTAGGTTTTTATCAAAAAAAATTGAATGCTCACTATTGAAAATTGATTGGAATTTCAAAAAAGGTTTCAGTATAAATAACAAGATACATAGTAAGAGACAGGATAGGGCAGCTCTTCTCAAAAAATCAAATGCTCACCGTTAAATGTTTAAAATTGATGATTGTAATGTACTATGATTTATTTTTAGATTCATCAATATACTAATGATGCCAGAAAGAAATTAGGGTTAAAGAAAACTGATGATTATATTGAAGAAAATGATGCTGGTGCTCTTTCCTGGCATAAACCATTACATGTAGGTTTTATTATTTATAGTAACTGTTTCAGTCAGCTTGCTTTCTTAGCTTATACTCATACAGTCCAATATTCTTTAATAACTCTGTCAATAATAAATGATGGAATACTGGCACTGTGCTCTCAATAGTTGTGCCAATGATGGAATGACAAAAGATTTTGCTTTGAATTGTATGATTTTCAGTCATGAATTAAAAATTTATTTCAGTCATTTGAAGAAGATAAACATCCATTAGATTGTCTAGGACTGACAATTTTAACTCACGATCACAAACAAATACCAGAAATAGACTGGGAGAGACAGAGTGTAGAAGAACCTGACACGGATGAATGTGAGGATGACAGTTCAAAAACACGGCCCAAAAAATCTGTTCATTTTCAAGTTTCACCACGGGTAAAAGGTATTATTCTTTATTTTGATCTACAAATACAAGGAATATTGTTCAAAGCTTTACATGCTGCAGTTTTGTCATTCAGGGACGACCAAAAAATGATTCCACACTGATGATTGGTACTGTTCTGCCAAATAATTTGAAATAAAGCTGCCATTGCCCTTCCAGTGATAAGGCTGGCGTGGCCTTGAACCACCCACTTTTAAATATTTTCCGATTTTGCATACTGAAGAATTGCCTGTGGCCCTCCAACTACTGAAGCTATGTTAATATAATTTAGGTAACAGACTAAAAGTGAAACATTCAGTTAAGATACCTGCTATATATAATGGTGTAGAGGAAGAGGAAGAAAAGAAGAGAAAGAGAAGTCAACTAGCTCTGTATAGAAAATTATTCATGGATATAGAAAGAGAACAAGTTAAAGAAAATCTGAGAAAAAGAGATCACAAGAGAAAAATACAACTGTAAGTGTTAGGGCTTAATTTAATAGGTATCGCATTGCAGTTTGTTATTCAAAATGACTCCATTTGCGATATTTCCTATGATTGGTCAAAATTGAAATTTACAATCTGCGAAGCGAATCAAATCAAAGTTTATGTCCTATCTGCATTAATTACATTTTCTATCTTTCTGTATCTTCTTGAGCCAATAAGGACAACAGGACAGTTAGCATATCCTTTAGCCATTTGAAATCTTTAAGAAATCACAAATATAGATTTAACACAAAGCTGATATTCGATGATATTCAGTCACGCTAGTGTTAAATATTCAAGCTAGTTTCTTTTGAACAGATTAAAGAAAGAAAAAGAACTGGAGAGAAAGGAAGAGGAAGAAGAGGCATTACGATTGGTTGAACCGAGGGATCCAATCACAGGAGAGACGAGAGCGGAAATATATCTCCGAGAGAAAATGGAGGAATCTCAAATTAAAGAGACATTAGAACACCATGAACATCAGCGACAGAAAATAAAAGAAACACAGAGGTTGGATTTCATAAAATCATTTGTTAATTTAAACTTTAAAAGATGCCAAAACCCTGTTCCACAAAAAATCCTACAATTAATACCTTAACATATTTCATGTGGGTAAGAGGGGCTGACATGAAAAAAGCATCTTGTTGTTCGGATGGGACAATAAACCGAGGCCCCATGTGCTACAGGCTGTGTACTTTATAGATCCGTCGACAGTTGGAAATCCAAAAAGAGCAGGCTAATGCCGCTGCCCTGGCAAAATTTCCCTCATTTCACACTTCCTGAAAGTAAGAATTTAAAACACAATTAATTTAATCCTTACTTCTTTTCAGATATTTGGAAGCTCTTCAACATAATATACGAATAAAGTTAGAAAAGAAAGGAATAGTATTACCACCTTTATGTTGCTGTGCAGAGACTGCGTGGGACACGAATCCTGATACTTGTGCTAATAACTGTATCTTTTATAAAAATCCTAAAGGTAACCAAATTACTAAGTATATTGATAAAATATATTATCATGTAGGAAATTTTATGTTTGTATTGAACTACTTGACTGTTTCTTGCATTGTGGCAGATTTGCTGATTGGAGACCTCTGTGTGCTTTATCTGTACAGTTTTACATTGATTAAAGAGCAATTTCTACATGTAAAATTAGTTTTTTGTAAACAATATTTTATTCATGACAGAAAAGGATAAGGGAATAGACTTACAATATGACCCTTTTCAGACTCTTCATAGATAAAATTAATGGACAAATAACACTATGGCTATAAAAAGAGAATCTATTAAGCACGGCCAAGCTATGCCAACGTCTTTTTTTATCAAACAGTTACTAGTCAGTATGATTTAACTTTGTTTTCACATGTACATTTACATCAAATATTTTTATTTCAGCCTATACAAAAGCTCTACAGTCATTGTTAGTATCTTGTCAGGTTGGATAGTGGGAATGAAAGTGACTGGAAAACATTTTAATTCAGCTATCTGTAAACTGGAATTGGTCAAGAAGTTTTTTATTGACTGACATGTCATCCTATATCATAACTGATATGGGTTTGATTAGCTGATGAATTAAAACAACTTTTTATTGCATGTATGTTGAAGGATCCAGACAGAGTGCATTTGAAGAGAATCTTTGTTTTATTTGTACATGTTTGTTAATAAATTGTTGATTTATTCTCAATTTCTCTCAACTGTAAATAATCCAGGCTGCGTAATCTGGAAAGATCTTAGCGCTAGGATATCCTAGAAACAGTGTTGAAGGTTAAGACATTAGGACATCCTCAGATCTTTTGGAGAAAACATGTTTTTAGGTTTTTATTAGGGCCTGGTAGTATTTGTCCATCTCAATCAAGCAAAATAAATACATCTTTAAATTGATTATTTAGACAATTAACTGAGGTAAAAAAGGCTTGATGTAGGACCAAACTATGATTAATAGAGACAGCAAGACATCATTTATTTCAAAACAGATAAAAAACATTCTTCAAATATCTTAACTCTAAAATATTTTAATGTTAAAATAGTTTTTTTGTTTTAAAAAATTTTAAAATTCATGGTAATCGGGAGAAATTATAATGACCAAAACAATCAGTAAAAACTGCCAAATTATTGTCATCCAAATATTTTGATACACAAATAAAACAATTAAAAATTTGTGTAAAAAGCAATGCATTTTAAAAGATGACTTAATAAAAACGATGAGTACTGATTTTCTAAATTATCTGCCTAGAATTTCAGATGCATTAAAAACGACTAAGTCCTCCAGTTCTAATCTTAAAAAGACTATATGCAACTGGGACAGCAAATATGTACATAATGAGCAAGTTTAAACATTGTAGACCTAACATCCAGCAAAACGTTCGCCAATGTTTGTTAGTTTCCGTGAGCAGCTCTCTTAATCTGAAAGTTGATACGAGAATAGAGTGTAGGCCTAGGCTTATTTTTCAGTATTTAAAAAGGTCATTTCAAATTATAAGTATTCAGAACTAATTTCAAATAGCTATATCTATTATTCTCATGCGAATATGACAAGTGTTGTGGGAGGCTAATAAAAGTTTCTAGTAACTATTGAAATAAACAAGTATATCCTTTTCATAGCTTGAATTAAACCCCTTCCCCCAAACAAAACTCTAACACATGACATGAAAATAAAACAGCACTGATTCAATATCTCCCTCTTCTTCGTTCATTATCATACGGATGATGACTGCGACTTCTGTTATAATGATCGTCATAGCGACCACGTCTATCATGACGTCCATCACGGTTATCATAGCGATTGTCATGACCCCTCTGATTTTGAATGTTCATTGACATTTGCTGCTTATCTAAAACCCGTTGTCTTCGAACGTCAATCGGTGCCATTTCCCGTGGCTGCATTGACATATCGTTCATACTCCCTGCTGAACTTTGACCTCGTAGCACATCCACTGACATATAACCCCCCTTCGCTTGTGCATACAGATTTTTAACTTCATACGGAGGGGATTTCATCAAACTCGGTCCTTCTAACTGCGGACTTTGACCTGGACTAGTTTGTCCGTGCCACGTATTTGCACGATTGTATCCAGGATGTCTATTTTGTTGAGGATCGGAATTATAATGTGGGCTAGATCGCGGTGAACTTCTAGGACTGTCATTAGAGTTACTTCCCCTATTTTGTAAGCTTAAAGTCCGTCCGAATAACTGAATACCGTCCATAACTTGTTTAGAGTAAGGAACTGAAACATCATGTAGAAAAGTTACAAATGCAAATCTTCGCGATCTTCCTTCTTTATCGGTTGGAATCTTGACTTTTTCTAACGGACCAGCCTAAAATAGATTAGAAATGTTTAAACCATTATTCATCCATGTAGGACACATTTTTCTGGATTTATACAAAGGCAACATGATGAGACAGCTTACAGAGGCAGAGGACATTTTCAGTCAAAATTTGGGATTTGTTCAGAAGAAAGCATCTATCATAACAGCAGTTGGGATGAGAAATTGAATCCTTAGTACAATTATTTTTCAGTACCGGTACTTTTAATTAAAATAGCTCATTGTCAATATTAAAACTGAAAATGAAACTTGACTTAGTGGAGAATGAAACTTGAAAGAATCATTTGAATGCCTTCTGCAAACAATGACAGCGCCAAAATCTTGCTTCTGAATGTTTCACCCCCAAAAGGTTGATATTTTTATGTAAGAAATTAACTGATATGTAAGATTGTGGACCTGTAGAAATAATTCGTAAAGTAATTCCTCTGTAACACGATCAGATAAGCCGCCAACAAATAAAGTTCTATCGTCTTCCGACATCTTGGAAATATTAGAAGGGGCATAACTCATATAATGCCCCAGACCACAGATAATTAAGCTTAGAGGGGCCCCAAAATATTAGGAATTTTAGGTTGTAACATTGCGGTTAAGCAATGTTACGAAAGCACAGACACGGGCATGTAGGCGTAACCTCTAGTGATAGAAATTATTAGGCTTATCCATTTAGAGAAAGACAGTGCTTGACTGTAAAAAACTTTTACGCGAACACGCGACCCCATAGCTACCGAGCAAGACCTAGGGTTAATTAAGGGTAAACATTTTTTTTTCAAAATCAACAAGGTAGCTCGGAAAAGGTTCGTGCTTGTTGGTTAGGGATAAGATTTCGTTGCTAGCAAAAAGAACTACCATATAAATGAATTCAAAACAGATTTATTAAATAATATACAATTTCTTTTTACAATTCAGAAATGTATCCGTGCTATTATTTAACACTATTAAATAGCCTATTGGTATTAATGTGTATCAGGGACACTGATAGCATCGTATAGCATCATTCCAATTTTCAGTCAAACTTCTTGGTCCCTGCAACTCCATTAAAACAAGACAGTGTTTGATGAAGTCACTTATCACAGGGGCTAGAATGTGATAAATTTGTCCGTTGTTGTCTTTGCTGTTAGTTTTTTCAGATATCATTATATAACATATTTTATGTTTCATTGCAAGGACGTTAGATTGAGATGGTATCTTGTTTTTATTCATCGGTTTTTGAAGAGAAACAGCAAAATAATCTCTTCCAGCTTCCAGACTTCCTCTTTTCTGAAATAATAAAAAAACAGTTTTTACTACACAATACCGTTGATGAGGGGGTGGGGGGTTAACTGCCGAAATTGATTCAGCAGCTTGGTGTATGCGTCATAGACTCAAGCATCTCTTGGAGCACAACCATATGAGTCGAGGCCGTGGACTGAAATAGGTCAAGTCCCCTCTCCCACGAACATATCCTCTCCTGCATGTGGGGGCCATGGACTTGGTTCAGCCAGTCCCTATGATAATTGAGCTACTGAGGAAGTGTAAACTGTTTGTGTTTACCTTTGTTTATTTTAGCTGGATGGATTTCATCCTGACTAGAGTTAGACTGTCTTCTCCAGAATCTTAATTTCTGAAAATACGGAAAATAAACAAATTTTCAACGAAGAAACATTATTACGTAGAAAACATCTGAAGTTCACTTAGGTTCTTTCTATATGTCCTTGGACGAACCTCTTATCAGTAATCTTTCCTGGATTATCCATACCCTTTAAAAGCTGGGTCATCACACTATAACACTAGGGTATATTATATGTTACGTATATTGCATTGTTTTCGTCTGCAAAAGAAAGTTCTTGGTGTCTGCTTTCAAAGGGTATCACAAAATTGTCTTTACTTACCGACAGAAGTCTTGGTTTCTTTTCGTTTCTGTTAGTCTGTTTTAATTTAATAATGAAGCGGCCTGTCATATCAGTATCGATATCAAGACAGTCAGCATGTCTTGCTAGTCCATTGAGATAGGATCCGTTTTGCCAGCCATGGATGTTCTCTGGACAAGGTGGCGGTAGATCTTGGATGCTGCTCCTCTGTCCTTTCGCGGCTTCTAAAGTGTCAATGGTGGTAGAATTAGCCAATGTTCCAGGCGAAGATGGTAGAAATGGACTTAGTAGAACTGATATATATCGTTTGGCTAAAAAATCTTTTGGATGTGGCACAGGTCGTAGATTCA
The DNA here is from genome assembly GCF_000327385.1 of Lottia gigantea. Lineage (NCBI taxonomy): Eukaryota > Metazoa > Mollusca > Gastropoda > Lottiidae > Lottia > Lottia gigantea. The sequence goes on from NW_008709463.1 coordinate 114,978, forward strand.
TCAGAGCTTGTCGAATTGTGTGCTCACAGATGGGGCCCTGGATCAGATCAGATGCGTAGCGTGAATGTTGTGAAATTGTGGCTGAAAAGAGCTCTGGTAAGGCACTGGACCAGGAACAATCCAATGTGTCGTGGGCTCTTTCAGGAGAAGCTGAACCATAACCAGAGCTCAGGGAACTATCGTCATCTTCAAAATGAGAACCTGGAAAATAAAATCATCTTATATACAGAGGGAAAACCTTATTGCTTAATTTATAGAACTGGTGTATTGGCCCTCTCCATTAGCAAAAGAGAAATTATTTATTCAGCAACAAGCTCTTCCGGAAAATTTCACTGAAACTAAGTTACATTTTGTTATATTTTGTAGAATTTGAAAGAAAGTTCTATTTACCCAGGTTTTTCTCCTTGAATTTTTGGTGTAATTCCATAATTACAAGTGAGAAAGATTTAAGTACCGCGACTAAATCTGCTGTTTCCTTCTTATCAATTTTGTCAATAAAAATATCCACCAATAAATGCGTTTTTCTGTTAATTTTCTGTTAATAATACAGAGTAAACTGTAAACACGTCTTCGACTTTGGAATTGTTGAAGACTGAATAATGACGTGACGTTATTTTATTGTTTATGACGTTATTCTTCTGTCAGTCTATTTATAGCCTAAACACTTTTCGAAACACCTGATGGTACTTCTCGTTTGAGGAGTCCACTACTATACTATTATTGCTCCTGATCTTGTCATGTTTTGGATAAAATTTTTGGTTAGTGGAATTTGTTTTGCATGTACGGATTTTTATAACTGCTTATAGGCTAAATAAATCTGTAGACACACATTTTTGAATTTATTGCCTTTATGGCAAAAACAATTTGTAGGTTTTTGAAAAGACCCAAAAATAAAGCGAAATGTTAGCTACATAGCGAATATATTTAACTGTAGAATGTCCAAAATGGAAATTTATTTGTAGTCTTTAGGTTTACCTTTTATACATAGAATGAGTTCTGTCCCTTTAATCACTTTACATTGAAAGAGGCTAATTTAATTGGCGATTAATTGTTATAAAACTTATTAGAAGATTCGCATCAAGATAAAAGATGATGCAAAATTGTTTTCAACATGAGTAAAATTATAGACGATTCTACATGGAACCGTTACAAGCGATGTCACTGCCAGTAATTGTATCGGTTACGGTTTTCCATTTTATCCACAATTTTTATGCTTTTCCAAAACCAAACCAGGTGCTAAACCACAAGACAATTTTGTTTGCAATGACTTTTGAAATGCAAATGTTGAAAAATGGGCTTTAGAAAAAAAAAGGCTTTACAGCTACCATCATCGCGTTCGATTAGTCTAATATTAATCCGATAAACCTAACTGTGGGAAATAGTCTACTGACATTATTTTAGTACAATTTTCTGTCAACAGAGTCTAAAATCGTTCAGGTATTCGGATTATTTAGAAGAAGAGCAACCAATCGAATACATCCCACCTTCAGTCTGGAGAGAGCAATCGAGTGGGTGTGGTTTAAGGAGGTTCCCGGATGTAGGGTGTGTCGCACTCCAATATGGCTGAAACGGGGGCGATGGAGAAAGCTGAGACGGAAATAAATGGCAATAAAACGTTTGTAACGAATAATATTTTACTCCCGACTTCTTCGATGGATAAAATTAACAACGAACAAATAGGTGAGTTCGAATCGACGATCTATGTTTACATGAAGTGGGCGTTTTCATTAAATAACGGTAGATTTTATGACCAAAACAATTTCTGTCGACTGCTCTGTGAACTAAATAAGAACGATGCCAGTTCTGTGGTGTGACAGTGTCATTGTGCCAGTGACATCTCAAGACAATTAACATAATTACAGCTAAGCGGCTAGGGGTATTGTTACTTTCTCTGCTTTGTTTTGCTTTTATTGTTAATATGAACTATGTATCCCAGACAAAAAAGAAAAATAATTTTGACTTTGAATTCATGGAATGCATAATCAATATCTTATTATTTATAGTATAAATATGATGAGTCTAATTCAAGTTGGGTGTTAAAAAAAGAAAAATTTATATGCTTGGTTCAAAC
>NW_008709463.1:117098-120071 GCF_000327385.1 Lottia gigantea
AACACAGCATAGGCTAAGAAGGGTTGACAGCGGTCGGTTTTGACATCCCATCTCTGTACCAGGTTCGAGAGGTGCGAACTTTCTCACGCTTAGTCTTCTCAAAACTTCCCAATGCACTGGCATCTCATACTGAAGCAATAGAGACACGCCTCAATGTATCCCCTCAAAAATCAACACAAGAAATTATAAAGAATAGCCTTTAATTTGCTTATTTTCACAATTTCATGAATGTAAACAATGAATTTCACGACTGCGTCCGCCATGTTTGTTGGCAATCGAAAGTAGAGGCTAGTCTTGATTGTCACACTATCACAGCTTAATAGGCGCTCATGTCTCGATTGTCATACAATCTAATTTCATTAGAGGCCAAACCGCCCCAATGTCATTTCGTCCTAGGTAAATAAATTTGTCTTGATACAACTCTAAGACGATATTTAGACGGTTTTTACCAAATGAAGAGGTAGTTTGAACAACTAGAAATGTTTGCAATCGCAAATGATTCAGGGATTCGCAAGTTTTATTATTTTTTTCCTGAGACCCTGGGGCGAAGTGGTAAAGAGGGCGAAATGACGTTAAACTACCTTAATTGACTCTTAAATCTGAGAGCTAGTTACAGGAAAAGATAACTCAGTCCATACTAAGCCGACTTCAGACAACAAATAACTAACAAATTAACCCATTTCACTCTTTTTCGCTAAATAAAGAGAAAACTAACGTTTTTAGCACAAATTAGGACCTTTTTTACATGAAACCAGATTAAAGAGCTGTCCCTGGTTAAACTTAAGAAGCATGAAATGTGCCAGAGTCACTGTCAAAGTGTGGAGTCTTGATTTGTTTTAAAAATAGGTTTGATATAAGCAACAACTAAGTCAACATGACTGGCAAATAAGATTATACACACCCCTAAAACACTGTGTCATTTTGTGGGGAATGCGGCACCTATTTTAAGGAAGAAGTAGGCTGAATTATTTGTTTTGATTCATTCTCTTTCTTTGTTTTAAATCCAAAGAACATAATTCTGAGGCGTTTTATTTTTTTTATGTCTTTATCAACTTTTCTTTGGTGCGTAGCAAATGAGTGAAGGCACTGCGGTGGTTTTTGCTGTCTGGTTTTTGTTTGCATAAATTTTTGTTTATGATTTTCGGAACTCGGAAATGAAATGAATGGAGACTTTACGTCTTGCATGTCTGCAGCTGCTGGTGAAGACGGGCTCTGCAGCCTACAATGCATTGTGCAATAAGGGAAATTTTGCCACCACATGAAGGCATCAGGGTAAAAAATTTCATTTTAGATTGAATTGTTGAGAGATCATTAAGGGACACGGCCGGTAGCACCCTGGGCAAAGGGTTCCATTCAAAAGACTGCGCCTGTTGAACTCAGAGCTTGATTAATTTGTCTTGTAAGGAGATCTAGCGTGTACGGTCATGTGGAAAGCCGGTCTATCAGCTGTTCAATTAGAGAATTAGACTTGAAAAAAATTGAAAAGAAAGTTTGCTGTTAAATTAATATAATTTTGTTATTGCAAAAAAATTTTAAATTCTTGAAAGATGAATTCTTTAATGCAGCCTGGTTTGATTGCTCTGTTATGTATTTGACTTTCAGTTTGGATTTGTTTTTAATGATCTTTTTTTTTTTGCAATGAGTGTGATGATTGGGAGATATTATCTCAGCTGGTGCAGAGCCCTGGACAGATAGGCCTTTCTTACTACAGATAGATATCTGCCAGTGCCACTGTTCTATTCATTCTGTAAGATCTTCACTTTCAGTATGGCTGATAACCATTTGACCTCCTTTTCAGGGATGTTGTCTTTCTGACTGCAATTTTGTAGCTTGGTAAATATTTCATTGCATGGAGAAACAACACAGCATAGGCTAAGAAGGGTTGACAGCGGTCGGTTTTGACATCCCATCTCTGTACCAGGTTCGAGAGGTGCGAACTTTCTCACGCTTAGTCTTCTCAAAACTTCCCAATGCACTGGCATCTCATACTGAAGCAATAGAGACACGCCTCAATGTATCCCCTCAAAAATCAACACAAGAAATTATAAAGAATAGCCTTTAATTTGCTTATTTTCACAATTTCATGAATGTAAACAATGAATTTCACGACTGCGTCCGCCATGTTTGTTGGCAATCGAAAGTAGAGGCTAGTCTTGATTGTCACACTATCACAGCTTAATAGGCGCTCATGTCTCGATTGTCATACCATCTAATTTCATTAGAGGCCAAACCGCCCCAATGTCATTTCGTCCTAGGTAAATAAATTTGTCTTGATACAACTCTAAGACGATATTTAGACGGTTTTTACCAAATGAAGAGGTAGTTTGAACAACTAGAAATGTTTGCAATCGCAAATGATTCAGGGATTCGCAAGTTTTATTATTTTTTTCCTGAGACCCTGGGGCGAAGTGGTAAAGAGGGCGAAATGACGTTAAACTACCTTAATTGACTCTTAAATCTGAGAGCTAGTTACAGGAAAAGATAACTCAGTCCATACTAAGCCGACTTCAGACAACAAATAACTAACAAATTAACCCATTTCACTCTTTTTCGCTAAATAAAGAGAAAACTAACGTTTTTAGCACAAATTAGGGTCTTTTTTACATGAAACCAGATTTAAGAGCTGTCCTTGGTTAAATTTAAGAAGCATAAAATGTGCCAGAGTCACTGTCAAAGTGTGGTGTCTTGATTTGTTCAAACATATGTTTCATATAAGCAACAACTAAGTCAAACATGACTTGGAAATAAGATTATAAGAAATTGTCTAAACGGTAGGCCCTATTAGTCTCTTTTCAAGATGTTTCCTCTCCACTTGAACGATAATTTCCACCATAGACAGAACAGGAGACGACTCAATCCTCCTTCAAAAGTCAGGCTCTATGCGCGTTGATCGCGAACTTTAATCCACCATTACAAAAAAATTTGACATCATTCAATGGAGTTACCCCCCTGGCAAATGACGTAGGTCGTAGA
>NW_008709463.1:208542-308320 GCF_000327385.1 Lottia gigantea
TAGCCTCCCCCCTCCTAGCCTCCCCCTCTCCTAGCCTCCCCCCGCACCTCTTCATCACATCATTAAAATGCTGATTTATATAATAATTTTGTTAATCTTGTGTTTCAGAACTGATATCAAAATAGAAGTGGAACAGATTCCTGTGAAAGTAAGTAGACGTTTTTTTACAACTTCGACTTAAATCATCAGTTCACTGTTAAAGTTCCGCTAGCGTTCTGCAAAAAAAAAAGACACTTTTACCAGTACTATATGCAGATTGTATCTACTACTGATACAGGATTGTAATAGTCTATCAACTTCTATCATATCAAATAAAGCTTCTCATCAGAAATTATTTTCCCCATTGTTGACCTAATTTAATAGCTTTGATAATGTAATTCTACCTAACACATTTCCATATAGCTTTGCAAGTATTCATTTTGACTGTTTTTAGCTTGTGGCTTACATTATAAGCAAGCTGCTAGACTGACAATGAAATTTAAAGTAGAAAAGCATCTCTGAAAAAAAGTCTGAAAATGGAACATTCAATTTATTCCATTGTTGTGGTAAAAAATTACCCTCATTGCACACTGCATAGTGTTAGTAATCTTCATCAATGCAGTATGGAGCTTAGATAATATCAGAAACTTAAAAATAAAAAAAAAAAATTCCACGTTTGTGGTAAAAAAAACCCTCACTGCACACAGCACAGTGTTGATAATATTATTTAATGCAATTAAGGACCTCAGATAATATCAGAAATGATAAACTATTCAACTGTGGTAAAAAATAACCCTGATTGCATACTGCACAGTGTTAATAATCGTATTTAATATAATAATACTTTATAGCAATCAAAACAATGTTGAACAATACAAAACAAACAACAATTTAACAAAATATATAGAATTCAAACATTTGATACAAATTGTAATATTCTATAGAATTTGTGATATAATTTAGTAATATTCTGTATATACTAAATGTTAGATTTGTTGAAATTATCTTTAAAATAAAAGCAGTAAGGAGCAATACAGTTTTTACTTGAATAAACTTTTTAACATTTTTCAGTTTTCTTCTTTATTGTTTTTATATAAATTTAGGAGTTTAAAATGTAAATTAGAGATGGGTGTGACAGTTTAGATGTTATAAATCTACCACTCCCTTCAATAGACACATATCTTCATCAAACTAGAGTTGATATAACCCCGAGGCCAACAAATGTCAAAAGTTAAATTTATTTCAATTTCAAATATGTCTACCTATTTATTTCATGGGGAATTAAAATTTGGGTCAAGTGATGAATTCTTTGTGAAGTTATCAAGATTTTAAAGGTAGTGTCAATTTTTTTGATATTTTATCTATTTTAACACCTATTTTAGCTTTTAAACAACTATTAATATCATTAATGTTGGTATCACCCTAGTTCTTCAAAAAATGTCCCTCATATCTTAGGACAAGTTGTACCACTCTGGTTCATCAAAAAATGTCTCTCATATCTTAGGATAAGTCTGTATCAACTCTAGTTCATCAAAAAATGTCCCTCATATCTTAGGACAAGTTGTATTACTCTAGTTCATCAAAAAATGTCCCTCATATCTTAGGACAAGTTGTATCACTCTAGTTCATCAAAAAATGTCCCTCATATCTTAGGACAAGTTGGTACCACTCTGGTTCATCAAAAAATGTCCCTCATATCTAAGGACAAGTTGGTACCACTCTGGTTCATCAAAAAATGTCCCTCATATCTAAGGACAAGTTGGTACCACTCTAGTTCATCAAAAAATGTCCCTCATATCTAAGGACAAGTTGGTACCAACCTAGTTCATCAAAAAATGTCCCTCATATCTTAGGACAAGTTGGTACCAACCTAGTTCATCAAAAAATGTCCCTCATATCTAAGGACAAGTTGGTACCACTCTGGTTCATCAAAAAATGTCCCTCATATCTAAGGACAAGTTGGTACCACTCTAGTTCATCAAAAAATGTCCCTTATATCTTAGGACAAGTTGTATCAACTCTTGTTCATCAAAAAATGTCCCTCATATCTTAGGACAAGTCTGTATCAACCTTGTTCATCAAAAAATGTCCCTCATATCTTAGGACAAGTTGGTACCAACCTAGTTCATCAAAAAATGTCCCTCATATCTAAGGACAAGTTGGTACCACTCTGTTTCATCAAAAAATGTCCCTCATATCTTAGGATAAGTCTGTATCAACCTTGATCAAAAAATGTCCCTCATATCTTAGGATAAGTCTGTATCAACCTTGTTCATCAAAAAATGTCCCTTATATCTTAGGACAAGTCGTTACCACCTGAAAATTTAATTCTTAAAACTTATTGAACATTAGTCCTTGCTTTAGAACTTGGCCGGTGCTTTTTATGAGCGTATTCTCATTTCACCTGAACACTATCTTGATATATAATAATAGACCATACTCATCAATTAACTGAAGGTGTAAAATACCATAATCTAAAAATAATCTCTTTAAAAATGGAACTCTTTACCTCTTACTGTTAGAAATCCAAGTAGTAAAGTTTCTTTAAATCTTAGTGATGGCCCAAATGTTTTGTCTGATATTATGTATTGTATAAGCTTATTATCATGGTAGCTTTAAGACTGAGGTTGAGGTGGGGCTAATATCTTAGTGGTGTATCTTTAAAACTCAGTGATGGCCTGAATATTGTCCAATATTTATGTATTCTATATTATGTATTGTATAAGCTTTAATACCTAGTTGGGGTGGGGCAGAAATCTTAGTTGTGTATCTTTAAAACTCTGTGGTGGGCCGAATATTTTGTCTTATATTATGTATTATATATTTCTATAATAATTATATATTCTATATTATGTATTGTTATTATGATAAGCAAACTTCAATACACTATACAGTAGGTGGGGTGACCTAGTTTTACTTGGTTCATATCTCTCGTAAACTACTCGGCCAGTCAACTTCCTTCATATTACCACTCCTAGCCACTCCCTTAACATTTTATTTTAACTTTTAATCAGTTTAACTAGTACTAGTGTAGTTGATGTATCGGTGAACTGGTGTAAATCAGGAAAAATAGTTAGTTACCCGACATTTAAGCAGTAGTTTTTAGTCGATTTTTAATCAACAGACTTTTTGATTGTAATTTTTGGTGTGTATTTTGATAACTGACTTACAAAAGTAATTTTAAAATTGGATTTATAAAATTTAAATGCTATTTAGAAGCGGAGAGCACATAAAACAGAAAACACAAGTGAATATATTATGATATAACACACTTCATTAAAAACAAAGTATATAACGTTGGATTCATAGTCCACTGACTTTTAAAAGTAATTTAAGTGTTGTCACATTATTATCAAATAAGTTGATATCTTCATTTTTTACCGTGTGTCACCTGGTCCAGACTTTTTAATACTTGGTGACATTAATATTGTGATGTGAACTTTCCTCCTTTTGTCAGGAATTTGGATGATTTATTAAGTGTGTTCACAAGGTTTATAAAACTTTTACTAGAGTTAAACAAGTGCTATTATTATTAGATGTATTGAACTAAAGTCTATCATTTTTTGTGTTATTAACTTTGATAGACATATTGTGAAAAATTAAAAAAACAAGTGACAACTACGTAGAAAGAAATGTGAACTTTCGTGATAGTCTAATAATTGATAGGCCTAAATGACATTAGTTAGGGTGAAACTATTGTGTTAAAATACCCCTTACTGTTTACTATTGACGTCATTACTGTTAATCAGGACTAAAGACAAGATCAACAGGTCTTTATTTACATCTATGTAAACAATCTAGTGTATGTACTTGATAATCAAGTATTATAGACTGTAACATCCAGTTTTTATTTGATGATTCAATAGATAGTCGGTGTTAATAGTGAATTGTCTATTAAACTCTGAACAAGTCAATAATTTTTGAGTTTTTGAAAAAAATTGATTTATTGATTTTGATAGAAAGGGACTAGATGTGTTCGTTAACAGCCTTACCGTATTGGGATTATTTTCATTACCAATTATATTGGAAATTAAAGGTAAGGATTTAACAAAATTTTACTTTATATTTAAAAGATGAAGGCAGATTTTGAGCAACTTTTTTTAAACACTTTCAATTTCAATTTCGAACCGAATATAGGATGTAAAACTCTGTTTCATTTCTTCCCTCTATTTCTGAAATTTGAATTGACACTACTTTAGACTTGTGATATTTCTGAAGTATTTTGATATTGTTTTGTGATGCAACACATTATTTCATAGATAATCAATATTTTGAATGGCAGAAAATTTAGTATTTATTTACATATATTTTAAATCAAAACTTGTGGTAGTTGAGATCATTTGTATGAATGGGGACTAGACCCTTATTGGGGTTGTAAATTATGGCCTGTGGGGTGGGGAATGCCCTCTCCTCTTTCTCGTCTTAGTCTAATTTATACTAAAAAATGACAAAGTTAAATATGATGAAAGACAAAACACTCAAAAATATATCTTTTCATATTTTTATCAAAATTTTTGTGGGGGTGGGGAATTGCCCCTCCCCCACCCCAACTTTGAGTTTTGAAATAATAAAGTTAAATCATGATTCGGAAGTGAATCATATCAACAGGAAGTAGATGAATACAATCTTATTTAATTCTTGCTGTATAAACAACTATTTATAAATTTGATTTTCTGGTAATATTTGTTTGTATCCTGTTCTTTATAAGTGATTGTTATTATATTCTAGGATATATTATTTTACTGATATTTACTATCTGTTATATCATTTAAACTGAATAAATACACATGTTACAGTTAGTCCCTTTAAATATCTTCTTGCTTTTCATTGAGCGTGCTTACTCTGTGTTTTAGTTTGAAGTCCTTTTGTCCAATTATTCACTATTATTGATACATAATGATGGTTATTAAAGGCAGATGCCCTACACCTAATAAGATATCTAACAGTAGTAGACTTGTATATTAAAGAAATGTGAAAAGAACCACTCCCTGTTTTACCCTGTACACCTTACTAAACATTACATTTCAAGGTTGACTTGTCAATATCATTATGAGTTTATAATACACTTTTTCCTGTTATTTGATCACAAGGATCATAAGCAGTTATTAAAGGAAAGTGTTCCTCTATTTTTGTATAAAATAATTTGAGGGAAATATCAGAACTTGAGCCTTGATTTTTGGCAAAGTTAATTAAAAGGCATGTGTTCCTCTATTTTTGAGTTTTTGAGGAAATTATCTTGATTTTAAGCAAGCTTCATTAAAGTTGAGTTTATTTATTTTAATATTTGAGAGAATTGATAAAACATGAATAAAACTTAGGTCTAGTTACAAGGCATAAAAACTGACACAAGATTTCAACATGAAAGCATTGGCCATGGCATCAAAATGTTACTGATTGGTACCTTAGGTCGAATTGAAACCCACAGCACCTAATAGCATAGAAGATAATTCAACTTGCTAAATGACATTTACAAGATGTAGATGGTTAGACTTCATAATCGTTCAAAGTTGTTCCTTAAATCGCTTGATTCAACAAAAATCATCTTCCATTTTGAGAGAGAGGTATTTTTTGTAATTTTCTTTCATTTAGAAGTTTATTGACTGGTGAATGGAGGTATTTTTTTAAAAATTTTTGTGGTCCTTTTTCACAATTCTCAAATTGACCTGAAACTTTCCCTTTCAATGTCTTTATGGTTTTTTTGCATAAAGGATTGTAAAATTAGTAGGCTGAGTTTTGTATTATGATAAAAACATGGTTTAAGAGACAAGATTTATCTGCTGTATTGATTTCAGTGATAAATATCTTTAGTTTGAGAAATTTGGGGAAATTCCCTAATTTTAGACTAAAAAAATATGATAAAGATGTCATGCTTATATCTTTTTACAGTCTGGTCATTTATTTAAACTGATCTGTTTAACTGGATAGTTTTGACTATTACTTTCTCTTATAGGCTTTGAGACTGCTGCAGGGATAGCTTTGTTTCTTTGAGTCTAGGGCAGGGAAGGCTTTGTAATTTTTTTTTGAGACTACTGCATGCAGGATACCTTAGCTTCTTCGCATCAAATGAAACATAGTTTTGCTTTTTTGTGCTTTGGGTTGAGTGAAATAGCTTTGCATCTTTGTGTCTGGAGCAAGTATATCAGAGAAGCCCCCACCGTAGGTCTGTGACATTTTAGAAGGGAGAAGAAAATTTATCAGGGTAAATAAGTAGGTTATTGCCCTGTTGGTAGGTAGGTAGGAGATAATGAGGTGAACTTTGACCCTAACCTAGACCCTGGGAGAGTTATTATTATAAGGGTATTAGAATATTATTATCATGGTGTATACAGTGAAAATTTATCTCTGTTAAACTCACTATAGATAAGACTTATCTTTCCTCATGATCCAACTTTAAAGTGGCGATCACATTTTGAATTAGCGACGTTCTTTTGATCCTTCAATCTCGGCTCTTCCTATCATTGCGAAGCAGAATTCGCCAAGCGTTGAATTGTTCACCCACCAACAGCGAACGTGAGCTGGGTTTAGACCGTCATGTGACAGGTTAGTTTTACTCTTATTGAGAGACTATGAAAAAGACCGCATTGGTCCCTTAAACTAGGCTTATGTCACTGTCCTTATTTGCTTCATTGTGCACTGCAATGCTATACCTATCTTAATAGTTCCATCAGGTGCTTTGACAAACCTAACTCTATTATGTGATCAATTAATTGTATGTATTTGGATTTTGTTTTTGTGAATTAAACTGACAACGTATTGTTTGGTTTAAGAGTTGTGTAGAATATGGTCTAGCTGTTCTTATTGTTGATTGTTTATCATAATCTTTCATACTGTCACTTTAAAAGACACTCCTGTGTATTTTGATCTTATCTATCTTATAGGGTGTGAAATTTAAAGGGACTTTTCTTTTTATATTTCCTATTTTGGGTTGGTCTGTCTAAAATCATTGGATAGCAGTCTGCTGCATTCAATTTTTCTCTCCTTCAAATTTTATGTTAAGTTTAAACTTTGGATTCAACCACATATTTATAATTTTATTATTATTTATTGTATTGTATAGAAATAGACATTGAAATGTTCATACTTACATACAATATTAGCTTTTTGTTGAGAAATACAGGAGTAAAGTGATATCAGGTGTTCTAGAAGAGTAGACATGTCCTGTTTTATTTTTATTTTAAAGAAATATGTTGGTTTTCACAGTAAATTTTTGTTATAAAAACCATATGTCACATAATTGTAAAGCACATAACTGAAAATCTAGAAATATTAAAACAGAACCTAATGTTACTATGAACCTGAAACGTGTTACTATGAACCTAAAATATGTTACTATGAACCTGAAACATTTTACTATGAACCTAAAACATGTTACTATGAACCTAAAACTCAGAATTTAAACATAAAAATCTAAAGAAATGAAGTCAATAATGTTGTTTTGTTAACTTTCTGTTTGTGTATTAATAATAATAAAGAAAGTAATTATATAAATTAATAATGATAAAGAAAGTAATTATATAAATTAAAAATAATAAAGAAAATAATTGTATAAATTAATAATAATAAAGAAAGTAATTATATAAATTAATAATAATAAAGAAAGTAATTATATAAATTAAAAATAATAAAGAAAGTAATTATATAAATTAATAATAATAAAGAAAGTAATGATATAAATTAATAATGATAAAGAAAGTAATTATATAAATTGAAAATAATAAAGAAAGTAATTATATAAAGAAAGTAATTATATAAATTGAAAATAATAAAGAAAGTAATTATATAAATTGATAATGATAAAGAAAGTAATTATATAAATTAATAATAATAAAGAAAGTAATTATATAAATTAATAATAATAAATAAAGTAATTGTATAAATTAATAATAATAAAGAAAGTAATTATATAAATAAATAATAATAAAGAAAGTAATAATGATAAATATATACTAATACAAGATCTTATTTTATGAGGTTTGATTTAAACTGTATAATGATTGTTAACAGATATTTAATAAAATTACTTTTACGAGTATTGAGTTTATTTATGGACTAATATATTTAATATATATTATTAAACCTTTGTTTATATTTTATATATATATATATACAACCATTGTCTCTGTATATTAATTGTTTAATTTGATTGATAGGAATTACGTGAACCGCTAGAAGCTATTGGGTGCCACACGAACTAATATTTAATTATGTTAATTCGGGGCTCTCTATTTTAGATATGGAGGTTTTTATTTTCAGTCTATATAAAAAATAACCGAAGAGTAATATACTATAAAATTGTGTTCCTTTATTTAAAGAAATTAACGTTGAAATTTGACGTATTTATTATTTTGTTATAAGTTGAAATTGTTCCTAAAATCTAAAATTAGTAACTATATTATTCATTGAAATAAATTTTAAGATATCCGGACAAACACGTCATAAGAAAAAAATTAACTGATGTACACAAGGCTGATATTTAGTTTAAAAATGTTGAATTAACAGTAAAACGTGAATTTTAAGCCTCTCCTTGTCTCTTGTCTTTTGTTTAAATACTGCACGGTTTACTTCCACTTTGTTTTCACTCATTAAAGAGACAAACTGGGATTTAAAGAATGCTTTTGAAATCTTCTGCAACTGAGGCCCTACAGGATGTGCAGGTTAAAGATCCGATGTAAATTGTTGAGACAAACACAATAAAACTCTGGAGTAGTATACCATTATCTGTTTTTTTAATGTGATCTCTACCCCTAATTGTCACTAAAGGATTATATACCATATGCTAGAAAGTTGTTAAGATTAAAGATGTCCTACAAGATGTGCAGGTTAAAGATCCCTTGTGAAACAGAGGCCCTGTATTTTAGAATAGTTGGATGGCTGGCCTAACGTATGTACTGTCAAAATTTCCTTTATTACTTACTTAATGGCATTGCCCACTTCCTAATGTCATTTTGGTTCATTTTATTTTTAAGAAGTAGCAGCATTCTGTTTGAACTGACATGTCCTAATTTATTGTACCATGTTTCACGGCTCTGTTGGGTTTTCTGTATAGAACTTGAAGTGAGTGAAAAGTGAGTGAAAATCATGCAATAAATTGAACAAAAATCATATAAAATGTGCCAAAAGTGAATGAAAAAATATGTGAAATCGAAAAAAAAGTATGTGAAATAGAAAAAGAAAAGAAAGTATGTGAAATAGAAAAAGAAAAGAAAGTATGTGAAATATAAAAAGAAAAGAAAGTATGTGAAATAGAAAAAGAAAAGAAAGTATGTGAAATAGAAAAAGAAAAGAAAGTATGTGAAATAGAAAAAGAAAAGAAAGTATGTGAAATAGAAAAAGAAAAGAAAGTATGTGAAATAGAAAAAGAAAAGAAAGTATGTGAAATAGAAAAAGAAAAGAAAGTATGTGAAATAGAAAAAGAAAAGAAAGTATGTGAAATAGAAAAAGAAATGAAGTGATAAGACAAAGTTGTTAGGTTTTAGGTTAAAAGTTAAGAACTTAGCTATATAAATTGGTATAAGGTAGACCAGGGACAGGTTAAAAAGTTGACAGATAGATAATATAATATGTCTAGGTGACATCAAGTCGTCTATTGACATTTCAACTTGCTTGTCAGTGAGCTGGTTGGCTGTTTAAAGATACAGCCTGTAGCTTGTCAGTGAGCTTGTCGTCTATTTAAAGATGCAGTCCATAGCTTGTCAGTAGGTTGGTCGGCTGTTAAAAGATACAGCCTGTAGCTTGTCAGTGAGCTGGTCGTCTGTTTAAAGATGCATTCCATAGCTTGTCAGTGAGCTGGTCGGCTGTTTAAAGATACCGTCTATAGCTTGTCAGTAGGTTGGTCAGCTGTTTAAAGATACAGTTTATAGCTTGTCAGTAGTTTGGTCGACTGTTTAAAGATACAGTCTATAGCTTGTCAGTAGGTTGGTCGGCTGTTTAAAGATACAATCTGTAGCTTGTCAGTGGGTTGGTTGGCTGTTTAAAGATACTGTCTATAGCTTGTCAGTGGGTTGGTCGCCTGTATGTGACTGGGTATGCAAGTAATGTAGTCAATATTTATGATGATCTGGGTATAAAACCTGTCTTGAGAGATCTAGAGCTCAGACTGATTTCCCTTCTGCACTGAAATTTTAGTTAAGAGTTCTACCATTTGGTATTTAAAATAGGGAATGGGTAAATTGAAAAAACCTTTTTAAGACTGATTTTTTAACCAGGTAAAAACACAATATTATTGTTGTACAAGTAGCTATGATATTTGTGTATATCCTGGATAGATTCAAATCTTTTTGCCTTCTCCATAAGAAATTGATTGAACTTTTCTTTCTCTTTTCAGCATGATTTATCAGCTATGAACGAAAATACATACACAACTACTGGACAATCAGAGCTACTTACAGATATTCGCTCTCAATCATCAGGTCTTAATAGTAATCAAAGCAGTCCGCGCTCGTTATCGCCCAATACAGGCGACAGTGTTTACAGTGAGTTGTCTCCCTCTAGTGAGGGTTTGAACTTATCTCCCCTGTACAAACAATACAGTGAGTCGAAAGTTCCGTTAATCAAACTAAGTCAAATTAAATCAGCATTTGCCAAGCGTAGTCATAGCCCTAGCAACGGTATTGGAACAGTGGGTGAAATGTTCGCCTTGAAAAAGAGAATGAAGTTGGAAGCGTCCAATGGTGAATTGGACGAAAGCGGCTCAGAAAAGGATGTGGTGATCAAACAAGAACCGTTTGTCGTCAGACAAGAACCGGTTGCCGTCAAACACGAACCGGTCATTGTCATGAACGAAGCTATGGAGTATGTGAACAGTAATTTTTATGTGGGAAGACACGAAGCAGCCAATGTCGATGCTACGCCAGTGAAATCAGAACCTCATTGCTCAGATTCAGACGACAGATCTACGCCATCTTCCTCATCGACATCACCTAGCAACAAATCACCAAAGGTAAATATTTACATTTCTACTATCACTCTCTTCTATAAACCAGTTATGCAAACTGACGTTTATTTTGACATAATCTGTAGTTTGTCATGTGACAATATGGCGTATGAATACATCTCAGAGCAAAACATTGAAGCGATCTGAGATTTGTGGAAAATTAAGTAACTGTTCAAATAAAATAATGACCTTGGTCTGTAATGTCAATTCATCACGCCACAAACATGTTTGTCACATGATCAATTATGCTTACGTACTGATAATGTTAGTGAAACCAATGTTTAATTTTTAAGTGTTTCGGGGCATTTTGGTGGATGACCTCATTTCTAATAAAAATGGAATAGAGAAATTTTTACACAATATTGGCTATGTGCATTCTCTAAAAGAAATACTGAGTTAACAAAACAAACATCATTTCACATAAAAACTAACATACTTTATCATTAAATATTGTTCAAAATGGAGTACCTGGTTCCATTTCTAATATTTTTGTACATCAGGCATTTCTATTATTTATCTCCCTATTTTGTTATTCAAGACCCCAGCTATATATTCCTCAATTGATTGCAAAATTCCAATTTTTCATCGAAGATGGCATCCAAGAGATTGAAGTTGTTTTTGATTTATGATGCAGATTTCGCAATATATTCTATATTTTTAAAATGAATAGATTCTCTTCAATAGAGAGGAAGACATAAATACAAGTCTGAATTACGCAATGGTTTTAAAGGGAGATTCTGAGATCATTTAAACGTGTAGAACTAGGTGAAACACCTGATGGTTCTCCTCTTTGAGAGGAATCCACTACTACAACTTTTACTCTTGATTTTACCCTACTTTGGTCGAGATTTTCTTTAATGGAATTGCTTTGCTTGTACGGAATTTTATAGAATCTCCCTTTAATAGGAAGTGCACAGCCTAATTCTTGTTAGTAAAACAGGTTGACTGACAGTTTTTATCAAACATTGGTAATGCTTTAATGGTTTATATTCACCAGTGGCTGGTGTCCTAACTATACAACAGAATCCCTGCATAATCTGACAAATCCATAAAATAAATTGGGATTAATGTTGTATGATTACTACACCAGGTAAGTCTACAATTGAATACATATGCTACTCCTTCTTGAAGTTCGGTGTTAAAATACCTTTAAAAATATAACGATTAAACGCAATCTATTGAACACCTGAAGTAAGTGGAGAGTAAATATTATTTCTAGAAATTGAACAGTTTACATTTATTTTAACCTTTGTACCTCTTAAAGTATTGAATTAATATTCATTTAACCACAAGTCTATCTGATACTGAATAGATGTTCAATGTACCGTCAATAAAAGACCCATCATATTTCAATGCAGGTATTCAACCCCTAAATCGACCTTTTATAATTATTAATACCCAGTATTAAGCTCATGAATAATAACAGCTCTTCTTTCATAGATAAATAACAGTGACCTAGAGTTTCTCTCCTTTTAAATTGAAGAGCTTGTTGAACAAGGAGTTAGGTGATAAGTATGTCGTTAATCGTGTCCCCAGTTACTCCCCTTGTTTATTTAGAGGGGTGTAGTCATTTCGCTTCGTAACTCCTGTTTGTTATACCTACCACTTAAACAAAGTATGTTATTCACCGTCTGTACCTACTGTTAGCTTTAGAGGGATTTTACCCCTCGCCAATTTCAAGCGTTGAGTTTGTTAAAGAGATTGTAAAGAGGTTTTCTAAACTTTTTATTTATACTGTGGACACTGATAACATCAATGTACATCATTCCAATTTTCAATCTGACGTCTGTCATTCCCACAATTCCACAAAAACTAAGTGTTTGATGATGTCACTGTCACAAAGGTCCTTATGCAATGTATATCATTAGCAGCTTTTGGAATAGTAACGTCATCTAATACTTAGTTTTAGTGGAATGGCGGGAATCACAGAAATGGTGCAAATTCATGATATAAAAAGTTGAGAAAACCTCATTATAATAGCTTTCACTAACTCAACGAATGAAATTAACAAGGGGTTGAATCCCTTGAAAGCTGATAGTAGGTATAGATAGAGAAATACGTAAATTAACAAGGGGTAAAATCCCTTGAAAGCTGATAGTAGGTATAGATAGAGAAATACATAAATTAACAAGGGGTAAAATCCCTTGAAAGCTGATAGTAGCTATAGATAGAGAAATACATAAATTAACAAGGGGTAAAATCCCTTGAAAGCTGATAGTAGCTATAGATAGAGAAATACATAAATTAACAAGGGGTAAAATCCCTTGAAAGCTGATAGTAGCTATAGATAGAGAAATACGTAAATTAACAAGGGGTAAAATCCCTTGAAAGCTGATAGTAGGTATAGATAGAGAAATACGTAAATTAACAAGGGGTAAAATCCCTTGAAAGCTGATAGTAGGTATAGATAGAGAAATACATAAATTAACAAGGGGTAAAATCCCTTGAAAGCTGATAGTAGCTATAGATAGAGAAATACGTAAATTAACAAGGGGTAAAATCCCTTGAAAGCTGATAGAAGCAATAGATAGAGAAATACATAAATTAACAAGGGGTAAAATCCCTTGAAAGCAGATAGTAGCTATAGATAGAGAAATACATAAATTAACAAGGGGTAAAATCCCTTGAAAGCTGATAGTAGCTATAGATAGAGAAATACGTAAATTAACGAGGGGTAATTGGGTGAATTATTTAGAAAGGAAGGATCACACTAAAATCAGATTAAACAAAACACGCCCGTTAGTCAATGTTGATACACTTTGGAATATCTGTTGTCACGACGATGTGAATTAACCAATGAGAGGTTGGTTAAGTGTCACTTTAAGGGGTGGACTTGGCCATTTTTCTTCTACACACTCAATTCAATCTTTTATTCTTTCTAAGGTGTTGGTTTTTTTAAAGAAAATATGTCCGCATTCACGAAGTTTACGTATGGATGTAGACATTTTCAAACAAATTAAATTTGCCCGTTTTCTGTCAATATTGAAATTTCTGAACTGACACAAAAACTTGAACAACAATCTGGGAATTATTCGCGAAGTCTCTTTCTGGTGTTAAATCCTTAATTAAGCGTTCATCTCATTGACAGGTTATGCTAATCAGGCGGGTGTTTTCTCCTTTAACCGCCGGGAACAAATCAACATTGTTGCTAGCTAATGGGGTGTGTCGTCTAAATGGTTGTGCTACCTATAGCGATGTATATAAAAAGTATATTGAAAGTTAATCAAGCTTACCAATGGACCTGTGTTATTTTGTATGCTAGATTTAATAAACTGAAGTGAGATCCTGGACTTGAATAAACAGACGAACTAATAATATCAAATATCTATTACTTATAAACCCAGGAGATATCATACTTTATAATTTATTAATAACTGTTTATTTCAAAAGTTATTAAACTTTTCAACTTTATAATTTAATAATTACTGTTTATTTCAAAAGTTATTAAACTTTTCAACTTTATAATTTAATAATTACTGTTTATTTCAAAAGTTATTAAACTTTTCAACTTTATAATTTAATAATTACTGTTTATTTCAAAAGTTATTAAACCATAAAATCTAAAAATTACTGTTTATTTCAAAAGTTATCCAACTTTATTATTCAAAAATTTGCATTAATCTCAACAACATCTTAGGTTTCTGTTTCCAATAAAATACGAAAACAAATAGTAACAATTTGAACTGATAACGAAATCCAAAAAAACTAAAAAAACTAATAATTCTATATTTCTAATTCCAAAATTGATATTACTCGTTAATTTTTTAAAAATTTTAAATGGCATGGTTCTCTTATGCAATGTTTTATTAATGGTGGACTAGATAATTTGATCATAAGTCCTAAATTTAATTCAATTTTAATGAGATTTCAATAATTGTGGATATTTTTAGTAACATAGTAATGAAAATGAAAGTAGAGGAAACTGATGTTGACTATTGTTTATATAATGTCAACAAGTCTTGTTGATTTGCCGTCAGCGTGCAAACATTTTGTGCAGAACTGTCGTAACCTTTGACCCTCTTTTGAGTATGTGGAGTGCATTGAAGGTGTGACGTTTTGGTTGATACAAAATGTTTGAACACGGGCGACTCCACCTTCCACTTGGCATACATAATGTAATCTTCAGTTTCCTTGGAGATTGAATCCTGTCATTTCATTGGCTGTGTCTGCTTGTACTGTAGGCTTTGGTCAAATTTGAGATCTTCTTGTCAAGTTTTTTTCTTAAATAAGAAAAGAAAGAAAAGTAAAATTAAATGTTGAAAGATTAGGAGTTGGCTGGTGAACTCCCTGGTGTGTTGAAACACATCGAATTGGTGAACAAATCATTAGATACAAACACTTTTGTTACATCAAGTGTATTATTTGAGTTTCACTTGAGGATTTTTGGAAATATCGTTATCGAGATTTTTGAATCCATGGTGCCATTGCTTTAGTTGGAATTCGATGTGTGTCTTGTTCAAATGTGTTCCGGTGCTGTTAATTCAGAAAGTCTTGGATAATGAAGGAATTACGTCTGTGACATTTTATTGAGTGATTGGCATCGGAAATTCAGAATTTTGAAATAGTCTAACTTTTGGATAACTAAGAAATTACTGGTGTTAACTTAGTCAAGATTTTATTTTGGGTAATTTAAATTGCAATTAAAATTGCACGAATGTTTAAACAGCGTGACCAATCAGAGCTTTGAAATGATAATGACTGAGGACCAATCACCTGAATTCCAGTGGTTATACTGGGAACATCAACCCAATGTAAATATCTTTTACTTTACTTTATAAGCCTTGGTTCGTCTTCGGGGGCGAATTGAGTTGAGTCTTGAATATATGTAAATAATCTTTACAAGTACTAGAAATGTACAAAAATTGCATAATTCCTTCAAAACTACCTCAAAATTATACATATACATGTATGTCTTTTCTATATATGACACAGTTTATAGAAAAGACGACTTGTCTGTGAGTTCATAACTTCCTGGACTTTCATGGATTAGATAGGTAAACTTTTGATTTTACTTCTTAAAAGTGATACAGGTCAGAGATGTAATTTTTTTAAAACTTTTTAAGACATAAATTCATTTTAGGAAGATGAAGACATGCCAGACATTAAAGCTACAATGATTTACTAATTATCTTAAGTTGTTTTCATCTCGAGTTATTTTTACCAGTCTCCCAGGGGGTTAAGCTTTCATTAAATAAATATGAAAGAAAGGGAAGTTAGGAACATGACATAATGTAAGACAAAAGTTGCCATTCATTTTATTTCTATTCTAACTTCCTGTAAAAACAGATAACTTGCAAAAAAACATCCTCAAAAATAAGTACACTTCATTTTATTCTTCTATTATTAAAGACAAGACTTATTTATCATTCAAGGGAAGGGCATTGATTTAAACAGGATAGTTAGTACATTATTATAAAAAAAAACCAAATTACTGTTATGTTTTCCCCTGTATACAAGTCTAATAGTAGGGTGTTTTTATGAAAAAAAGGCTACCTTGTTTCATTGAATCTAATCTAGAACTCAAATAATGATCACATTTATTGACAAGAGCCACGGTGGCTCAATGAGTTAAACACTTGCTCGCTAACCTGAAGGTCCAGGGTTCAATCCCTGCATAAGATGAGATAATACCTTCAGATTTTTCAACCTGGTTTCCCTTTGTCAGTGATATACGTAGGAGGTATTGACAGGAAAAGCGCCTTGTAGTCCATATCGGACAATAAACTGAGGTCGTGTGTGCTGCACATTAAAGATCCCTCGACAGTTGGAAATCATAAAAGAATGCAGTTATGCCACTTTCTTGCCAGAGTTACCCTGAGTTTTGTGAATCAAGCCTCAAGTTTAAAATCAAACAGATGAAACAGTCTCTTTAACAATCTAATTGATTATTATTAAAACTACAAACCTAGCACCTAGTGTCTACAGTCTAGCTTTATGATGTAAATAGGATGGGTCTAGTTGATAATATATAATATTTCTCTATCTAAAACACTCCTATAGGCTAATTATTGATTGGTGACTGAATAGAAGACACTATGAATCAAATCAAATTCTTTAATGATTCAATTTCAATCAATCAATTAGTAGAATGAATGAATGAATAAGCAAATAAATAAATGAATGAACAAATGAATAAGAGAATGAATAAACAGACAGAAAAAAGAATTAATGAATATATTATCTATGTGGACTCTGTGTGGCATCATCAAACCTCATCATTAGGGACACTATCCACTGTACTGATAACAATGGAGCTCAAATACACAAAAATAGAAATTTTTAACCAAGTTTATTTTGATTCCAGCCTGTACAGACTGAAGCCATAGACCTGTCAATCAATAAAAGAATGGAAAGCACCACATCCTCTCCTGAACCTGAATCTACAGAATGTCTAGATCTTAGACTGCCCAAAAAAGGTAAGCATTTTACAGTCATCAATAATCATTTCAGAGTTACAATCATGATTGGTCAGTAAAAGAAGTATATAGTCAAATGTTTTGTGCTCTTATCCTGGCCAAGTCATCCTCATTGTCCACTGCATGGTGTTTCTTGCCTTAGTAGACTCACACAGTATAAAGGATTAGCACGACATGACACTTCAATTCATTAGATCAAGGTGCAGAAAAATCTCCATAAAACAGCCTAGTTTTTCTGTCTCTACACCCGTTGACAACTGTCAAAATAGATGTCAGAGACTGGAATAGAGGGAGATGTTTTGGTCTATAGATTATAAAGTTCGTTATTTTATAAAAACAATGTATATTATATATTTAGATGAAGAAGGTGGTACAACTAAAAGAAATGTTGGGTTATTGTCATTACGAAGAATCAAAGAGGCCTCAGAGTGAGTTAATATTTCTTTTAATTTTTCATCCACTATAATTGACTGCAGTGTTTTAAGATTTAAAAATGTGAAAGAGATTGTAAAGAGGTTTTCTAAATTTTGTTTGTGTATCGGTTCCTGTAAATGTAATTCTACTGAAAATGAGCAGACATGGAAAAAGCGTCTAGTCGTTCGGATGGGATAATAAACAGAGGCCCTGTGTGCTACAGGATGTGCATGTTACAGATCCCTCGACAGTTGAAAATCGAAACAGAGCAGGCTAATGCCACTGTCCTGGCAAAATTTCTCTCATTGCACACTGCATGGTATTGCCCGTCTTCATTAGCCCACAAGGTGCAGAAAAGTTTGACATTTTTTCATTCCCTCTTGTTGATTTCAGGCAGTTTAACCGTCTGGATAACAGTAAAAAATCACCTTATATTATGCCTCCGATGTCCAGTCTAGATACGTATTTAGAACATCAGAAAAAACGACGTGTACATCGCTGTGATTTTGATGGTTGTAATAAAGTTTATACTAAAAGTTCACATTTAAAAGCTCACAGAAGAACTCATACAGGTAGGAGTGAGATCTAGTTTGGTTTCTTAAAAGCTTTAAAAGATGGCAATGGTGTGAGTTCATTGATACCACTTGTCATGAATTGATCACATCCAAGGAAAATTACCACAAGAGCTGACTTCAAACCCACCATTCTGAACATGTTAGTTTGTTCTCTTACAAATGGATTCATGGATGGTACTTCACATTATTTGAGCTTTTTCAAAGAAAATTGCCAAATGAGCTCAATAAGAAGAAACCAAAGGGAATTCTTTTTCGTGTGTCCCCTAACATAGAACTACAATCATGGCCACCCCCATGTTAATTATCCATTTGATATTTTCAGGTGAAAAACCATACGTCTGTACTTGGGAAGGTTGTACATGGAGGTTTGCTCGCTCTGACGAATTAACACGACATTACAGAAAACATACTGGAGATAAACCATTTAAATGTCAAGTCTGTGATCGAGCGTTCTCCCGGTCAGACCATTTGTCACTCCACATGAAACGCCACTGAAGGTAAGCTTCCTGGTTTTTTGATTCAGTCAAAGAGATTAATTTTAGTAGGAATATTGCCTTAAAAATAATTCTAAAAGATAATACCTTCAGATTTTTAAACCTGGTTGCTCTCTGTGAGTGATACAGGTAAGAGATGCTGACATGGTGACAATAAACCAAGACCCCTGTGTACTACAGGCTGTGTATGTTAAAGATCTCTTGACAGTTTGAAATTGAGTAGACAACGTCCTGGCAAAACTTCTCTCATTGCACACTGCAGGGCATTGTCCGTCATCATTAGCCCATTTAGATACAGGAGACCATATTTTTCTCCTGCCTATTCAATGGACATATTTATGTTTTTATTTTTCTAGATCCCTGCACTGTAGTGTTGAGTGTTTTTGTTAAAGTGTCATACACCCCTTGTATGTGCTACCATTTTGGATTCTGGTCCATTTCCTTGGAGGCCTGGTTCTTTTGTTATGGTGATTGTTGCTAGGCAACAGCCAGGTTTGATTTCTCCTCTATTTGTTGTCCTTCATTTTGTGGATTTGAGATCCTGAAAGAGAATGAAGTCTTTTAGTGTGAACAACCAATCAAATCATCTGTTATATCCTAACCTATCATTTTAAATGATGTTAAATGATTTTTCATTGGTTGATTCCTGATTGTTTTAGTGATTGACGTTTTTGTGTTTGATTCTGCTGATTTGAATACCATCTGCTGCTAAAGGTCAAGGACTTCCATCTTGTTTTTCATGGCAACGAAAGTGAAACTTCATGAGTTAGTGCTGCCCCCTATTATTAAGGGGAATAACTGTTGTAAATCTACATGATTTTTGAAGATTTTGTGATTTTAGATTATTGTAAATATTTGTTATATTATATTCATTATTTTATCTTAATTAATCTTAATTAATTAATATTTTGTTAACGATGAAAATTCATTTTGATTTTTTAACCAAAGAGTTTAGCTTTATCATAGAAAGTGATTAGAGTCTAACTTGTTTGTTTGTGCTGAAAGCTGATTTTATCAAAGTTATATTAATGTTCGACTGTTACTCGGTCAGAAAATAGAATTGAAATTTATCAATGTCGTACGCAATTTGATAAAATTATTTCTTCAAGGTACCATTTTCAAAAATGACTATTTCAAGTTGACAATCTTTGTCATAACTCATTTAAACTAGTCACAAATTAGCAAAATTCTTAAAATTATAAAATAGTCTTAGTTTGATATATTTTATCATTTTATTCAAGCTTTTGTTTCTTGATTTTTTTTTTTTAAAAATTTATGGAAATTCATGAGGAAATTTTTCGCTGATATTCCTTGTATTTTATTTTATTTTTGATACCACAATCAGTGCTTCTGTGGACGAGAAAATTTGGATCTAATACATGCTTCCTTAATTTGTAAACTGCTGATTTAGCAATATTTTACCATATATATATATATATATATATATTAACTTCTGCTGCTTTTAAAGGATTTAAATTCTTCGAATGAAAGATGAAAATATCTCCCCACATTTTTTAGAAATTTGATTTTGATATTTATTAGCCCGAAACATCTGCCTCAATTCCAGCCTCTGATAGCTATGAAAGTTGTCAGTGATAATTGTTAAAATAGCTATCAGAGGTTGGAATAAAGGCAGATATTTTGGACCAGTAATTTATGTGAAAATTAATTTGTATTCCTTGAGACAAATGTGATTTAGTTCACTGCACTGTTTTTGTTTATGTTATTGTCTTTCAATTAATCTCACATACAATAAGACACTTGGGAACTACGAGCACCTGCACAACACGCTAATTTCCTCTCATATAAACAATATTAATTTACTATGATCAGCAATGGAAAGAATCTTATACAAAGTGTTTACGATATTTACAATCTTCAGACTTCACTGCTTCACTCTTTGAACTGAGAAAACTTGATTTCAACATTTTAAATGATAAATGGATATCTGTCAATGAAGTCAACTCTTTATATTGAATCCTTTCCATCGCTGGCTATAGACTGCCATGTAAAATCAACGTTTATTTTGAGACAGAAGTAGGGAATGAGCGGTTATGTGTGCCAACATCTAATTCCGAACTGATTTATTTAGAAATTCTGTTCACATATAAATTTCTTGTATTAACCAATCATTTCACTTGATTTTATTTACTGCTCACAATTTATGTAATACTCAGAAAGTGATGATGTAATCATAGTTCGTGTATGTTTGTCATTGTTCGTGTTTTACTACGGATTTTGGATGCGTGGGTTGTTGGAATTTCCACGCATGATTTGAATAATCAGCTTTCAGACATCTTTGTCAAATTTGATAATATCTCGAAAGTTGAAATATTTTGTCAGGTTTCTGTCCTTTTTTTAGTTCTGTTTCATTCTAGCTGAATTGTTATTTGTTCTTCCAAAGTTACGTGTCTTCCAAACTTTTGTTCTTGTTAAAGTTTTCAAATTTTAAGTTGAAATAGAACACGGGGTTACATGTAACCTATTTGGGGAAAGAATTGTTTTACTGTAGATATCTGGACACGATATTTTAGATAAGCTTTGTATTAATAATTAATAATGCGTCATTTGTGTATATTGCTGAATAGTAGTTAATTTAAGGATGGTTTAACGAGAATTTTTGACTAAGGTACTTGATAAATTCCACTTAAATACACCATACCATATAAGGTAATAATATTATTTTGTTTGAAAGGAAGGTAGGGTGTAGTAGATTCAGACTCAAATTAGAAAGAATTCTCTATTCAATATAACTAATGTTTAGGTGCAGTTTCTCAATATTTGAACAAGGGATGAAAGTGCAGTTTAAGATAAATGCATTCTTCTTTGATGTACAGTGAAAAAGACTAACATTTTGAAATAAATCTGAAAAGATATCGACTAGGTGTGGTTTGAGAAAATGGTTTTAGATTCAGACAAACATAGGAATTTTAAAATAAATATTAATGAATGTACTTCTTCAAACAAAGGAATGGTTTGGTTTTCTAAAATATTTACGTGTATTAGTATCGAATTACATCAATCCATTTTCTATCAGATGTATGTGGTTCCTGAAATCCCACTAAAACTTTGCATTTTATGACGTCAGTATACAAAGTTCCATATATATCTATAGTAACCTTATCAGACACTTAGTTTTAGTAGAATTGAAAGAATGTCTTGACACTAGAACTTATCAAATTAAACTTTGTGCTACCTTTAATTATTTTAATTTTTATCTAAATTCTATTTGTGAGATTTATTTAAGAGAAAGTTTGTGTTAGGGCTACATGATAAGGGTGTGGCTGGTTACCATGGTAATATAAAACAGGAATGATGTAAACATCGAGACATCACCTTCACAATTAACTCTATTGATGAAAAACGATTCTGTATCAGAAATTTGGGTGTGACCGAGTTAAAATAATACATTATCAAGACTATTAAATACATCAACTTACAAAGTTTTATCTGGAATTTTTTAAATTATTATTTTTGTTTGAAATTAATATTAATTTTAAACCTGAAGACATAACACCAAAAAAAAAAAATATGATTTTCTAAATTTAGTTGTAATTTGATAAATAATTAATTCATAATGGAATTGAGTTGACTGATGATTAAATTGTTCAGGTAGAGTCGTTAAAAATAAAAAACTAACATTAATTTGTTTTATGTTTTAACATTTAGGAAAGTTTATAGCTCTTCATAAAAAGACATTTTAAAATATTTTAAAGAATTTTGACTCGAAATTGAGTTGAATATAAATCAAGTAAAATTCTTGAAATGAGGTAAAAATTCAGGAGAGAAAGAAAATATCTCTCATTAGATGTTGTAGTTGAAGTTTGTGACTTTTCACTAAATGATGGAATAAAACGTGAATTTTGTAGATTTTCAGTAAAAAAAAGTGGTTTTATGGGGCGTATTTGTGGACACAGTACAGGTAACGCTAGTGAGGTATATTTGACCATATGTTTAATTTAGAGGGCGTGTGTTTGTCCTCCACATCTTTTTGTCCTCAGATGACTCGGGTCACGCCTAAACTGTACGTTATAATCAAACTTAAAGTCATGTGATTTGGCGCAACGTAGCACCGTTTAGTGGACATGTTCGACGTTTTGTTGATTTTGAGATTGATAAGTAAACGTGTGTTAAGTTAGACAAGAAACGAAGGGTTTGTCTCATGTCAATAAGGTGTGGAGAATTGGACTAGAAAACTTGTCGATTGACATACACTGTTAAACGAGCGCAATTAAGATGAGCTCTGTTTCTTTGTTATCTTCAATTTATTAATTAGGAAGGCCAATCAGAATTTTTGGATTTCATTTTGTTGTTCTGTTTTAGATTATGGAATGGACTATAATGATGAAAACGATTAATTTTCGTTTCGTTTAGGATTAATAATTTAATTTTATTTAAATCAAATTCATTCCGTTTCCATAGAAATAGAAATTTGTAGAAATATTGACATCTAAGATGTAGGTGTGGTTTGTTTTAAAGTTTGAAGAAGAACTAAGTAATAG
Source organism: Lottia gigantea (assembly GCF_000327385.1). NCBI lineage: Eukaryota > Metazoa > Mollusca > Gastropoda > Lottiidae > Lottia > Lottia gigantea. The sequence goes on from NW_008709463.1 coordinate 231,856, forward strand.
TTTATATTTTAGTTTTCTGTTTAATTTTGATAAAAAATAAAATTCTCAGACAATGTGGGATTAGATTAATCAGATTTCAAAAGAAATTGAAGAATTTGGAAATGAGGAGGAGTAACTTGTCTTGTGATACTCCCACGAATAGAGAGATACAAATATCTTTCTTGTATTTCATTCTTAATATAACATCAAAGATTTACGTTCAAAATGAAGTGTTTACACGGAAAGAAATTTCAAATATAGTCTACAAGAGTAAACATGTTTCATTTAAATCAAGTTTACTTTTGAACAATTCTCAGTATAAAATGCCAATTTTAGCCACCTGATAAGAAAGCATTATAAAATTATTATAAAAAATGCTAGTCATCAAAATTTGTGTACTCAAAGTTAGTTTTACCTTAATTCTTAGATTAAGGTAGTTTCAATGAAATTTTAAACTAGAAAACTGAAATTTTTATTTCATTTGACTTCTATTTTAAGTCTGTTTTATGAATTTCTTAAGAATGTATACAACTAGTAAGCTCCCTTTGTTTTAACAATATTATATTCTAGAGGCTAGGCTAACCAGCTAATTATTTAATATTTAATTAACTATGTTCTGTGATTAATTATCTTGCCTAATTATTTTCATTGCCCGATTAATTATTTTAATTTATTCATAATTCTACCACCTCAAATTGTTTGTTTGTATATTTTGCGATTTGGTTGGTTTTTTGAGGAAAGTTTTAACCCTGACAGTCAATAGATCTTTTATCATTTCATTATTATATTGAATTGGATTACAGTACAGATCTAAGTATTTTGTTTCATTTATTTTCTGTGGGTTACTTTACATATTCATGTATCAATCTTAAAATAATGGTTTACTGTGGAAGAATTCAACCACCAAGTACTAAGCTAGTGAGTTGTGAACTTACAACTGTGTTTCATTTAATTCCTGTGGGTTAATTGACATATTCATGCATCAGTCTTTCCATGTTTAAATGTTTAAGCTCACAGGTATAACTGGGGCTATGGGACTGTTACTAAACAGGGAATTTGATTGGTTTAAATTGTGAACATGATATTCATTTGAATGTCTTCGGATCACTATTGAGTGAAGAAACCCACAGAATATGATAAAAATGAAATACATAGAGCTGTATTTTAATAAATTTGTGCATTATTTCATTATATTAGATTTGAATTTGAAACACAATTATCATCAATCATATTTCAACTACTAAAATCAAGAAAATTTTCGTGTTTTTGTGAATTGTGTGAAATTTGTTGGACTTAAAATCTGATGATTTTGAATTTTTTTGTGTATTTTTATGCCCTGTATTTATTTATCTAATATGTAATTTTAACATGATGTATATTAGTGGTCACCTTAATACCTGAATAATTTTATCATTTTCAACCAAGTTTGTAGACCAGGGGTTTTCAACCTTTTTTTATAAGAAAATTTGATTTTTGAAAAGATAAAACAATTAATTAATAATAGGATTTTTAGCACTTTTGCTTTTGATTATTGCACAAAATAGATGTCAGTAGAGAAAAAAAAATAGAGTTTAGAAATTAGATTTTTATGGTTTTTAATGCGTTTCTTGTTAATTTGTTGTTTTTAATTTAATTTCTGTATTAATTGCACTTATCTTGCCACAAGACAACAACAGCAAAGATAGTTTAAATAATATCAGTTTCTATAAATATCTTAAACTCTGATTAATTTAATTTCGAATATCACCTACTTTTAGTCACAGTTGATATGTTAATAAGCTCAAATTTTGTCCTTGAATTTGATTTGATTAGATATTTAAATTATCAACTAATTAGGGTGTATATTTTTAACGAAGCATCATAATAATTAATTATTCGTCTGTTTGTTTGTTTGTTGTTTTGTTTACATGTCTTTGTTTACTGGTATGTATTGATTTGTTATATTTGTAAATAAAATATAAATATTTGTTTATAAAAGCTATGATATATATCAATTTGTATTTGAGCTTGTCAAAAGCTTACAGATATTTGTTCTGTTTTAGAATTTACTATTCTGCTATTTTTCCTAGATTTCTTTAGTTATTTCTCTTGCTGTTCTTTTGTAATAGAATTGAGCTGTATTATTTTTACATGTAGTAATTCTATATAAACATAATCAGCTATGTGGACTCTCTTAAAGAGAGGTGAGATGACAGACCAGTTTAAGATATCAGAAATACAAAGCAAGAGGGATAATTTGATTTATTTTTTATTTTGTAAATTTGTTATGTAGAGAATTTTAATTAATAGTGGTCACCATCCCTTCTTCTTAACAGACTGCAATAATTCTGACGCCTGTGCCAGTGCTTCTGAGAGTTCGCCTGGTCACCTTTCATCCCCTAATACATATTTCTTTCTTTGATTCTCTGTAATTTTTTAATCAAACCCGGTACTAGACTCACAACTTATGTTATTTTCTATATTTTTGTCTCAAAACCTATGAGATTTATGTATGATGCCATTTTTATTTGTGTGTGATGTCATCAATTATTGTATATGTCATCAGTTATTGTATATGATGTCATCAGTTATTGTGATGTCACCAGTTATTGTATATGATGTCATCAGTTATTGTGTATGATGTCATCAGTTATTGTATAATGATGTCATCAGTTATTGTATAATGATGTCACTATTTTCAGTGTAATTTGTGTCTCTATGATTATTAAATAATAATATAAAAAAGTAAATAAAATATAAATAATCTAACTGTGATTTAGTTTGTATTTAGAAACAGAATGTCGGATATATGCTTGGGGAGAAGGAATTAGGTCAACAAAAGATATATTAGAGATAAAACCAGCTAATTTCAACCAGACATCCTCTAGGTTAAAAGGGAGCATTTTGATGCTGATATCAGATTGAATTCAGTCTGTTTTTTACTAGTATGAAGGTTGACAAAAGTCTCATCACTGGCCAAGACTGTTAATACCTATTATTTCCTCTGTTAGTAAGCACTATAGCTACAGCTTCTTGACCACCTTCCATATAAAATATCTGGTAGGACTTCCAAATTGATTTTGCAACTTGTGATAAATAATATTTGTGTGATTTGGTCTAATAAAATTTGTGAGTAGTAGTTTATGTGATGTTATTCTTTAAAAAGCACTGGAGCAGTTCGTGTGATAAAATTAAATGTAGCCTATTGTGACAAGCAGAGTAGTGTTCTCGTTCCATCCCTTGATATTTCTTGTAAAGCAAAATCTATGTAATTTGAAGTTAATGTTGGCAGCAAAATATGAGCTCAAGTCAATAAAAGTTGAGTTGAACACCTTTCTTTACATTCTTATAATCCTGATCAGAGACATTACTTTTATTGAAGGTCCAAATAATGAAACCTGGTATCTTGACAGTTGTCATAACGCTGGTGGGCCTAAAGCTTCTACAAGCTCTTTTTTAGAGATTGGTTGTTGTCTGGAAAAATACTTTATGTAGGTGTTATGTCCCTTTACTTATTGGAGTATGGAAGAATTAGTTGTGGTCTGATTAAATAACGGAACAAGTTGTGGTCTGTTTCCTATTAAGATATGATGAGTTATTTCCCCTTGACTATACCAGGCGTATTCAATACCACAAATAATCAACAAAACATACCAAGCACAAAGCTGCTTCGATGCAATAAAGACAATTTGCTGCACCCAAACATTCATAAAAGGTAGAATTTAGTGACGTATTTAGGGGTTGCCTGTGAAAAGTCTTATTTTGAAGTGAAAACTATAAGCCCTATCAATGCTCAATGTTCGTCTCATGCCATCTGAAATCCTCTATTAAGGACCCCCACACCCCCTGCCTCAGGGGGCTTCGGCTTTCTGGACCCCAGAGAGACAGGCATTTTCTAGATACGCCCCTGAAGATGACTACATAGTTTGGGTTTTTTAAGAATTTCATTGATAGGCCATAAAGTCTATCACAGAGGTTGATATAGCGATATCTCTCTAGTAGGTATGACTAATGTTCCTTAACGACCCCATTATTACAGTAATAGACATACCAGAAATTAGTAGGTTTACCAATCGACTTCACTTACTATAATAAATCATATTGGTTACTGGCCAATAGTCACTATGATCGCCTTAGTAATTTTATCTGTAATGTTGAGTCTGCAGGCCACAAGATGTCAGTGTAACAGTCATCCTATTAAAGCGATCAATTGTACTTAAGACTCAGAAACGAAAGGTTTGCAATTATAATCTAGGTCTTAGGGGGTATTAGGGGTTGAGACCCGACACCGGGCCAACTCTCGAAAGCACTGGCACAGGCATCAAAATTTGTCTTGCCTTGAGGAGGATTCGAACCCTAAGCACCTAAATTGGAGTTGGGTGATGTTTGTCAGAACCTGCATCAACACCAATATAAAGACCATCCCATACAAATAAAATACCCCCCCCCCCCTCCATTCCTCCCCATAATAGCACTCCCAATTAACATTTAGTACCTGAATTCACCGCTTAGTCCCGCTATCTATCCCCTTTCTTTACTCCCTAGGTTTAGTACTTTACCAGGCTGATAAAGATAGTCAAAATGTGAGAGGTTCTGTGAGGTTCATTAAAGATATTATTTTTCTCTCATAACCTTCTTTTCTCACATCTTCTAGGTGTATTCGATTCTAGCACCAACTAAACTAACGCTCAACATCTCAACAACATCTCGGTCATATCTTCTCAATTTCACGTTTTCATTTTTAACTCTGTGATCTATTAGCACGGTGCCGACAATCGCAGAAGTTTCAGGAATTTTTTTTGCTTGTAGATTGGAAGGAAGATATACGTTGTTTGACGTTTGTTAGCTAACAGATCTTTTTTGTGTTCTCAAGTTCTGGAATATTGTAACAAAGTCTTGAATTTTGGTATTTTTAAACAAGGTGAGTTCGATTTATTTTCGTTTTTCTGGAATAATAATTTGTTCGACATGTTCGACATAATTGGCACGCAATGTGACCTACTAATTTTGTTGATATTGAAGAATTTTTCCATCTGGTATCCCTAATGCCTCATTATTTTACAGAATACACATGTCGATATGTTAAGAATGAAGTATGGTTGTAAAATGTAAATTCTTAAATTTCTAGACCGAAAAATAAAATGAATGGAGTTTTATGTCTTACTTATCTGTACCTGATTCGGCTAATGATGACGGGCAACATCATGCGGTGTGCAAATAGGGAAACTTTTGCCAAGAAAGCGGCATAAGGCTATATCGTCTGTCAGGTCGGAGTGTCCACTATAATCTTATTAATAAGAGTAGTATAAACTATAAAGACGATGATATCTATGATGATTGATAGAGGCCTGATGAAAATAATATTTATTTAATTAGAATATTTTAATTAACGGTTATCGTTCTGGATAGTTTAAATACAAAACATTTATTCTGTCTACAGATGATACGTATCTATCAGATATAGGCCTACTAGAGTATATAACACATACCTTTTAGCATCGCTAGGTAAGCAGCCCCATCTTCACAATGTCAACCTATTACGAACTTCGTCTTATACCTTGACTGCAGTAGTCACCTTTCTGTATCATGAAAATTTGTGAATTCAGCGGTTTGATTGGATTGTGCTCTGCTGAATACAGTCGGAGCCATCGACATGAAGACAATATGGCTTTGCATTCACAGACTTTCTATCAAGGCCTCTGATAGCATACAATCCGATCTTCATTCACAGACTTCCATGATACAAGAATAGTGGCTTTTGCAGTCAAGGTATAAGAGGAAGTTCGAAATAGCTTGACATTGTGAAGATGGAAGATCTTTACCAATTAATAGTATTCCTGATATCACTCTACTGCTGTGTATTTCAGAACTTCTTAAAACCCGTACCCTAAGCCCAATAATTTATACCAGATCAGCCATTTCCTTTCCAGAAATAGGTCATTCCCGACTTGAAGTGTAATTTATCTGATAAATGTCGTATTTCCTGATAATTTTGGAATAAAGGCGACTTTCAGGCGAGAAACATGGTGTCTTCTAAAAGAGTTAAAGAGATAGATTGGGGCTACCTTAATTAACCTGTTTCTGTCTATAGATATCATATCAATAATGAGGCAGGAATATTAATAATAACATTCTTTGATGTACCAGAAATAGAGTCACCCACAGAAAGTACACGAAACTACGTATCCAGGTTGATTGAATGGAGTTTTACGTTCTACTTTTAATGCCATGCAGAGTGCAAAGAGGGGCATTTTGCCAGGACAGCGGCATCAGTCTACTCTTTATCAATTAGAACAATTAAACGCCTTTTCCATGTAGGCCACTCCAACCTGCATCACTGACAGAGGGAAACTCGGGTTGAAAAATCTGAAGGTTTTTTTTTTTACCTATGCCGCGATTGAACCTTGGACCTTCAGGTTAGCGAACAAGCGTCTAACAGAGCCACTGCGAATCCTTCATTTTGATTGGAGTGATTCCTCATTCGGTCAAGGTTGGTTGGTTGGTAGATGACAAGTTAACGTTCGTTTCCAGTGGATGCTGATATCACAAACTATCATTCGGTCAATCTGACCACAAAGCTAAACACTAAACACTGACCACATGTTGACCAGCTGTTTTGATCATTATCTGAGACTATAGACAGCCGTGTTTTATTTCCTACTCCGGTTTGTTTGTAATTAATAGTGATTAGTTTTTAATTACTCTACTGTTTTTAACTGTATAATATACAAGGGGGTGTGAAGTGGCGATACCAGCCTTCTAGAACTGGGAGAATGTAATATAGGGACAGGCTTACTTAACGGGAGAGGGGAGGTTAGGGGGGCGGTCTGTTGAAGATTCCAAATATACAAGGGGGTGTGTTGTAGCGGTACTAGCCTTCTAGAACTGGGCGAATATATTTGGACAGGCTAACTTAATGCTAGGGTGGGTTCTCTATAAAACCTTATACCCCCCCCCCCTTCCTTACCCCTTCCTCTTGTTCTTGTTCCTGATAATTAATTATCCCGGCTTGACATGAAATTTGGTTGTTTTGACAAGATTAACCTGTCAAAGTATTTCTCCTGATGAAAATGTAAAAACCAAATCTAAGGTGTTGAATATTATCACGGCTAATTCTGTTCTAAGATGTTAGAATCGAGATTCTGTTGATGGATGGGATCATCGACCCAATCTGATATCTTAATAAAACCTGCAAATAGACGCCCGGTACGGTGTAAGGTCTGGTACGATGTACGGTGTCCGGGGCGGTGTACCGTCCAGTACGGTGTGGAATTATCAATACAATAGAATGAAGTGGAAGCGAATTCTGTCCGCACCTTGCCCTCGTATATTCACATCTTCTGTTTTCAACTGTATCGATAATCCATACAAATCATTCATTAATACCGACATAGGAGTTCCTTTATTTTTAGCAACAAAGAAACGTACACGTACAGAATTAAAAATACAGATTTATAAAAGATCAAGTTTTAACCCGGGGAATAAGTTTTCATTCTTTCTGTTGTATGTTAGTTTAGAAATTTGACTCAGAGTGATTTTAATTGTGGGGTTTATAGGTTTTATAAGAGATAGTCTCTTATAGAAGCACTGGCCAAGGTCACAAGTAGGGTTTGTAGATTTCAGCATTGGTTGTGAAAGATTTGTTTGTTATTGCAAGCTGGAAAGTGTTGTTCAGTGTAACCTCAGGGTAAACGTGCATTTTTAAATTTGAGCAAATTTTCTTTGAAGTTGACTAGAAATCGTACTGCCTATACGTTTCGGATATAGAATTAACATCAGGATAGTTGGTTTGGTTAATTTTTGTTATAGAAGCACGGTAATTCGTCTGTGTAGGAACGAGATGGTATAGATCTTCTGTTAAGAATTAAAGGTATATTCAAGGAATTTGTTGTATTTGATTATTTTCCTGGTTTTGATCTAAAACTCGCCATGAATGTGTTAAACGTATCATAAGAATATTTACAGGTTTATATGGAGAGTAATTAGGGTCGTAAACTAGACGAAGATTTCAGGTTAAAGCTGCAGGTAGACGTATTTAGAGATCTAGTACTGAGAGTGGAGAAGTTCCGAAAAACTCCTTTTTAAAGCAAAATATAAACTAGTGCGAAGTTAACTTATAATACTATACTTAGTTTTAAACATAAAAACTTACAGTAATCTACAATAAATGTAATAAATATTAAGTCTTCTTGTCATCAGTGAAACCTATTGTTTCGATAAAATTTAGGTGATAAGATCATATTGAATAGTTGAACACAATTTCAAGATATTCTACTAACAATCGTTACAGATATATTTAAAAATGATAAATGATGTAAGAAAGAGAACCATTGTATCTTTACATTCAAACAGTAATAATTTGTATTGAAGTGTTGAAGGAGTTTTAGAATGATGCCATATTTCTAGAGTTTATAATACCACAGTACCAACTGGACAGTCAGTATTTTAAATTAGTAACATCTGGTATAAGTTAAAGTATTTTATTAGACTGTAGTTTATCTTTCAAACAGTGAACACTAGTGAGTACATACAGTCGACCCGGGACTCAACGCTTTTTAACATATTCCAAGTACATACCAAAAACATATACAAGATAGTGAAGGATAATTTTTCAGATTTTCTCGACGTATTAGTTGTAGTACATTGGTAAACTGACGCCAGTTTTCAGAACCTTGGTGTGAAATTCAAGACATTAATTTTCAGGAATTTCTGACGTCGTGACTGGAATTGGTACTAAAAAGAATCTCGGTGTATTTTTTAATTCTGTGGTAGTGTTGTCTTGGATCGTGATTTTTTGGACATTTTGTCTTGGTAATTGTCTATTGAACTGGAATTGGTTCCAGTCTGTGAGACATTTACAGGAACCGACTCTATCTAAGTATTGGTTTACAGCTAGAATAGAGTAGAATAGTTGAAATATTCGTGTCGGTTGAAGTAGAAATATGACAGCCTGATTTTCAAACCAACACTTGTTATTCAGTGTCGACTTTTACAACCTAACTTCAACATTATTTTGGATTTGAACAGCGATTTTAACTCGTTTAGTTCCTTTAGTTTTGAAATTTTTGGGATTTTAACCGCTTTTAGTTCGTGAAGTTTTTGAAATTTAGGATTTTTGGATTTTATTATTTGGGAACTATGGAAGGTCACGATCAACACCCAGAAGATTTACAGGAACAAGTTCAAGACTCTGGGGAGCAAGTGCCACAGGAGAACGTCCAAGCAGAGCCAGAGCAAAATATTAATGAATCAAACGCTCAAGAAGAGATTCCAGAGCAGGTAGAGCAAATTGAAAGCGCTCAGGATCCGGAGCCAGGAGAAGCTCCACCGATTGAGGAACCGCTTATCCATCCAACAGAGCAGCCTGCAGAGCAAGTAGAACCAGGTCAACATACAGAGCCACTGAATTCCACCAACACTCTGGAAGTACTCGACGAAACCGAACCAGTTCGCGATCAACAGGAAAGTCCTAAACAAAAGAAAAGTAAGTTCTCTCCGGCTTTGTTTCAAAAACTCGTCTTGCTTTTTTTGAAGATGCGCCCTATTTTTGGTTGCATTAGTTTATGGGAATATTTTGTCATTTGATGGTACGGAACACATCTTGCCAACATGTGTGTTTTTACAAAATGAAAAAACGCTGATATAATTTCCGTTTGCCCCTTTCCAAATTTAAATATTTAAAACATTGACGAAATACCATTAACATTTTAATACATCAACAAAGGTACATAAACAAAACATTTTATTGATCTAAGCACAGGTCTGATTAAGTATTTTATTGGACTTGGGATAGTATGGGCCATGTTCAGTACAAATACTTTTTAAACGTTGCAATTAATCTTGTAACATGCCTATTAAATACAAATGGGAAAACTTCTTCAATACATGTTCGTATACTGAACGTCTGTATTGTGACAAATATATTTGCATGTTTTTAATAAAACAGAATTATACAGATATATAGATTGCTAAAACACTATGCACTATTGCCCCTCTGGATATAGTACTTGCGCCTCTGGTTATTAGCTTGCCCCTCCGAACAATCAAGTCTAGTTACGGGCCTGGAATTATGGCTCCAAATTTGAAAAATGATGATGAAATCTTCTGTTTAAAAGCTTCAACTGTCAACCCGTCTGTCTTATTTTTGATTTGATGGTATCTTGTTTCGTTATACACCGAACATAAATACAAAATACACACAGCTTAAACTCCATATAACATCTTTTATTGAAGATAAAACCAAATACCAGATGATATCAAATCTTCCCGAGTATTTTTACACATATCAAGTATTCTTTCATTCCTCAAAAATACGTTAGATGATTTCACGTTTTGAAACCAATACGTTATCAGTTGTATACTTTATCTCGCATGCGTTACCATGGTTACCGGTACCTCAGTTTGGAAGGTCAAAAGGTCAGGTTGTAATTAATCTTTATAAGAAGTTTTTAAAATTTGGAGATGTAAATATTGTGCCATGTGGTTTCTGAAAGAAGGTTTCTGTTTTTAGTGCATGCTTCACTCCTTTGATTATTGTATAGATGAAATCTGGTGCCGACTTTCAAGTTCAATTTTAATATCAGATGTTGCATCATTGCAGAAAAGATATTCCTTAAGTTTTCGACTGAAGTTTCAAATCAAGTGCCATGTATTTTCGGGTGTATCTTTCAAGTATTCAAATGTTGTTCATTGCAGATGATGTTAATATTCTTCATGTTTCCGTTCTTTTTTCCAATGAAGTGCCATTACTGATGATATATTTTTAAGTTTTCGGCTTTGATGTTTAGATGTAGTGTTACTACAAATGCTATATTCACTATGTTAAAATGCTATATTCACTATGTTAAAATGCTATATTCACTATGTTAAAATGCTATAGGGAATCCAAACTGGTGATTGAATGTTTTTACAACAAATAATATTATAGAATATAGTAAATAGTATACCAGTTATTATCAGTACCACAGTATCTCTGATCAATTCTGACCAGGTTACTACAGTTCACAAGATGACTGAAATGTTTTCCTATCTCTATTTTAAGTTCTTCTTCCCTCCCGTGCTGACAGATTCTTTCAAGTTTAACTCTATCTATCAACACCTAGAGATTACTGTAGATAACTAATTCTACTTCTGACGAGCTTTAATGATCTTGAACGATTTAGGAATTTTTTAGTTGTTGGAATTAGTGGAAGACCGAAGAATAAACTACAAAATCTGAATGTAAAGCCGTTCACGAGTATATAGATGATATGAATTGAGATCTCCGTCCTAATTTCTGGGATTTTTAAGCTATGAAGACGCACAATGCCATGCAGTTTGCATTGAGAGAAATTTTACCAGGATATCGGCATTTTCTCAATGATGTATCTGACAAAGGAACCATATCTAGTTCCTTTCTAGTTTTCTCTTATCCCCTTAGCCCTTATTACATATTTTAGGGTAGAGATCACATTAAATAGCGGATCTTAATTTTATAGTATACCATATTAGCGAGGTATACCTGTTAATTTGTCTGTGTTAGTGATACTGGTTTTAATTCTATTATTTCGAATTATGGAATTCTACCACCTCCAGCAAGCAGTGAAGATTATTTAAACAAACCACCCCGTATTCAATATTCTATTTAATCATTATCGTGTCAATGAAGTTTTCCCTCCAGGCCCAATTCCATCCTCATCTCGGTTCTTCCTTCTCGAGTAGAATGTATATATATATATATTATTACTAGTCGAGGCATGATATGTTAGGTGAACGTGTTGAGAATTATTCCGTTTTACTTTTTTTAATGGACGCCGGAAATCTGTACAAGAAAGACAATTTCGTTCAAAGCATGGCAAAATAAGGAATAAAAGATGTATATTAGCGGACTCCTCCAAAAAGAAGTACTATCAGGTGTTTTAAAAGAGTAAGCATGGTCTGGTAATGACCTATAATAAGATAATCTATCAGTGGAACTAGAGTAAGACGATAAGTATTCTGGATCTATAAAGATCTATTAGAACGGATGTAAAGTTCAGTGGGTCGACTCGAGATCTAATCTACATTGAAACACGTTAGTCTAACGTTAGGATTATTTTCTACTAAAAGGTTTGTTATATATTCTTACGTTTTTGAAGTATTTCTTCCTCATTTCTCGATTTATCGATTATACAAAATCTTATCAAGGAAAGTTATTCCGCAGTCAGAAGAATTCTTAAGAGAAGCTGGGTTATGACGTGAGACCTTTTCTCCTTTCCTATAAATTATCAGTATATCAATATCTACATTCATTTTCAGAAGATCAGTTAGTCGTCATCTGAATTTCTCGAGACTAACAGAATCTAAAATAGTAAAAAAGTTCGACTTAAAACTAGTCTCTGAGAACTGTCGATTGTTGTTAATTGGTTCAGGTTTTCGGTTCACTAGGATCTATCCAGTTCTATTATCATCAAGTCTATGTCTTTTTCACGACACGAAGAAATGTTCAATCACACAATATCTTGTTGGAATTAATATTAACAGTTTTTGTGCGAGCTATTTTAAGTTTAGTCTAAGATATTCTGTATGTAAGTTTTTAAAAACAATTTTAATATTTCACATTCGGGAAGATGTAAGACTCCATTCATTTTTATATTTGTTCAATTATGTAGTATCTCTTTGTGTTGTTTTAAACAGTAAAAGTTAAAATTGATGTGAAAAACACATTATAACTAAAAATCAGAATTTATAGCTGCTTCACTCGTAATATATCTAGACAGATAAACAGATAGGCTTTCTATTTTAAGGGTATGTTAAAATTAGTTTTGATATTTGTTGAAATGATGTGATATCTTACATGTGAATTATTCACTGTGGTTTAATATCATTTTGGCTTTAATAACACTGAACAAGATAATTTATATGTTATATTCAGTTATCTTTTGTGTAAAGGGGCCCTCACGTCACCAGCTAATAATGAGTACCGAACACAACTAACAACGAGAGTTGCATTCGGTGCCCTTATTTCGCAACCATACACAACTGGTAATAATTATAGTGTGAGGGCATCTTAATATACATTTAACAAGACTGGAGTATTATATGTAATTAAGCATTCCATGTTATCAATTGAGTATGCAAATATGCCATAGAAGATTATATACATGATATATAAGTAATTGGTAATGTAAATAGTACCATGACTATGTAGTATTATTGTTATGATGATGAGTTACAGGTGTTTCTCAAGTAGAATTGTTACGCTTCTTTCTTATTTATCTTATAAATACTCTTAGTTCAAGTAGCTCTTATGTTGCACTATGAAAATTACCTACTACTTTTGAAAACGTTAACGAATATTCTCCAAGGCAGGCTCGTAGCCAGACTGTTCGGGGGAAAGTTATGTATCTCCAGGGGCAATGGTGTATAGTATTTGATTGTAGTAATGGAATTGGTCTGTTCTCAGATTTTGTGTCACCCCTTTGGTTTATAAAGTAGATGATTTGATAGAAATTGAAGAGTTATCTATCTATTTGGTGATTGTAAGAAGTGTACAATATAACGGAAAGCGTTCGAGTGTTTTTATTTTGACGAAATTTTGAGTTTCAGACTGAGTAAAGGTTAAGGTTTTTATGTGTTCTTCATTAGAGACTAATGATTTAACGAAGGGAAATTACTTTGTTTATACTAAATCATTATTAACAAGCCTTATAGTACCATACACGGGTGTAATTTGTAAATTGTTAGTACATTACTGAATTGTTAGCACTAACAAGTACCACGATCTATTGTAATTACTAACAAACATGGTTAAAAGATATTTTGCAGTTGATGATATCATAATGTATGTAAATATACATTACTTGTACTTTCAAGTACCTGAGTCACTTGTACGTGTTGTTTGTACAGGCAGTACAATAATTTAATACAATTCTTCGGATAGGCCACTAATTTCCGAAACGATCTTAGCGCTAGGTTGTCCTATGGCCTTAACTTTTTACACTGTTTCTGGGATATCCAAAGGCCTTAATTTTTTACACTGTTTCTAGGATATCCTGGCGTTAAGATTGTTTCGAGAATACGTGGCAGGTCTAAAATCTGATAACCTTTAGACAGTAATCAAAGTGTCGCTCACCATCCAAATCATCTGATAGGCTTTGTTAACTCAACTTCTGTTTTAGAGAATCTACCTAGCTGACAGTGTAAATTTGGTTTGTTTATTTTCATCCTTTAAATCGTAACAAAGATTATCAGATTCTTTAATTAGAATTAATTGGACTAAACTAAGAAACGTGGTTGTTACACCTTCAACTATATCATCTTTCTAATGAGAGATTAATTAGTACAAATTACTAATTAGATGCCATTTTGTCCTAAATTACGCCGTAAAACTTACATCAATAACCATTATCGTCAATGGCTAAACTAGAAACATTTCGAGTTTCGTTTTGCGGTTGGGATCGTAAGTGTTTTTCTGTTACCAGCACATTGTTTTCAGAAGAATTGGACATAGCCCTTATATGACCTAGATTCTATTAATGCGATGCCAAATTATCTCAGATTAGTTAATTTTTTAAGTTGTAAATATGATATGTAACTTTAGTGTAAAAAATTATAAAAACTAGAAGTACAGCTGTAATAATATAATCTATAATCAACTATAGCATCTGTTAGTGTTTACATTCTGACGATTGTAACTTCTGTTCCTTTACTATTTGTATTTCTCTGTTCTGAACGTACAGTATGTTGACGAAACTTATGTTTAGAATACCTGAATATCTCTACGATTGTAAAAAAACAGACCAGACACGTTTTCACAAAGTATTATGATGCCTTTCGATTTTTTATACGGATGCATCTAGGTTAACCCTTGTCGCAGTTAATGCCCTTATGTTTGGTCTCTTTTATATCTTCCATAAAACAGACAAAGATAAGACTGAAAATGATGACGTGATAACCTACATTACCAGGCCTCTTATTATGACGTGATATATAAGACCTACATAATAAGACTGGTAATAATGACGTGATGATCTATATATAAGAATGGTAATAATGACGTGATAACCTACATTACCAGACTTCTTATAATGACGTGATATATAAGACCTATATGGTAATAATGACGTGATGACCTATATATAAAATGGTAATAATGACGTGATAACCTATATATAAGAATGGTAATAATGACGTGATGATCTATATATAAAATGGTAATAATGACGTGATAACCTATATATAAGAATGGTAATAATGACGTGATAACCTACATTACCAGGCTTCTTATTATGACGTGATATATAAGACCTACATAATAAGACTGGTAATAATGACGTGATGATCTATATATAAGAATGGTAATAATGACGTGATAACCTACATTACCAGACTTCTTATAATGACGTGATATATAAGACCTATATGGTAATAATGACGTGATGACCTATATATAAGACTGGTAATAATGACGTGTTGACCTATATATAAGAATGGTAAAATGATGCTATACCTGGTTGATTGAATTATTGTCATTAGCAAGAGGAAGACATCAAACGGCTGTGTAAGTTAATAGAAGATCATGGTAAAGTAAGGTAATGATATCACTGACGAGAAACATCATTATGTCAATATCCAAAATGGTGGTTTGTAAGTAATATAATCAGGCTGACAGATAATGAAGTTAACTATTATCAATATGTCTAGAGACATATTAAGGAGATAAAAGCCATCATTGGACGGACTCAAAACATCGCTGAATGTAGAATTAACACTTTGAGGGAGATTTTAAACATGGCACATAATCGCCCCAGCAGACGACACTCCATCATATGACACCTGAAACAGTAATAAAAGTATTTTCTTTATTTCAAACAGATTTAGGGTTTAGGACATTCGGCATAACAATCAATTAATGGCTTATCCTGTCGTTTAAACAGCTGTCAAAAATTAAAAGATGTCGCCTTATGTGCCTGAACGACAGTGGAAACACGTCGAAACGTTGTAATAAACTTTAACCAGTTGTTAAATAAAGCTGTGTCTTCAATAAGTGGCCCTCTCACCATACATCAGCTACATATATTTGGGAATAAGAAGAGCGCTCGAAACTTTCAAACACACCTCTTATGCAACTTGAGTTATGGGTAGCGTTCGGAAATCAGGGCCACTTTCATTATTCACAAATATACGTAACTAGTAATCACTATGGTTTGATGGTTCTTCAAATGAAATATTGATGATTTACTCTAGAAACAGTGACAAGATTTAATTCTAATAACTTGTTCTCGTCGTCGTTTAACTCACGATCAATGACAAGTTTGAACATTAAAGAAATAAAGGCCGCTGTAATGAATATATGTTATGGTTAATATGATATTCACCTTCTTGGGCGAATTTGGGCGTTAAACCCCAAGAAATACAGTGATGGCGGAGTGAATCTAACACTGTTTATCTTGGTTTCTTAGCATCCAAATGACGAGAAGCTGTCCATTGTGGCGTTTCTACGTTTTTTTTATCATTTTACACAGTGGAAGAATGAACTGTGGCCGCCCTCACCTGATGTTTCCTAAAACCTCCACTGGCATGGGAACAGCCAGTCGTGCCGAGCCTCGAACATAACAACTGACGAGCAGCGATTCGTTCACTGAGGCATTGGACCTACCCCTACCAAACTCTGAACTAAGGTTGGTCCTCCCTCGCCACTCTCAAGTTTCTTATCATTCTTCACAGAAAAGGAATTATTGCTTGTGAATCTTACTGGAGAATTATATGACCTCTGTTCTCTCTGAATATTACTTCATAGAAACATCACGATCTCTTCACTAGAAAGTAAACTAATATTTTTATTATCTCAGCCTAATCACGGTGATAGTAAATTACTAGTAAACACGGTCAATATGGTTTTACTGTTGGTGACACATTACAAGTAGAGTTTAACAGTAGAAGATGGACTTATATTGAATTAGGGACAAATTGCTTCCCGACTCTTGTCCCGGCTGATCGATTACCTGTTAAATACCGGAAACTATACTATTATTATACTTGTTGGTGATGAATACGTTTGGAAACATGTAGATACTATTGTTAATATAAAGTATATATTAAATACTCTGTTGCTATTATCGTTGTTTGTTTTTGAAGCTGTTTTAAAACGCTGAATTCGTCTGGACTAAAAGTGGATACAAAGAAAGAAAGAAACAGCTATATTTTTATAGGGATAACAACTTAGATTCACAAAGGATCTTTTCTATCATCTGGTTCTTGGCCAAACCTCTTGACATTGATCTTTCCCGGATTATCCGTTCCCATTTACAGCTGGGTCGACTGGAATTATGAGTGAAGATGACTTATTAAAGGCTGATCGAGATTAGAGATTAATCTCAATAGAATTGTGTTTATCAAAATGTATCCACTGTGTAAAAGTTAAATGTCATGTCTAACGGCAGTGTCTATCAATATTGAAACGTGACTCTGGGCCTAGAATACATTATACGTTCAAGTGGTATTTCTCTGTTTACTGAAATATCTGTACAATTATTACACTCTTATGAATTCTATTATTAGTTTAGGAGGCCTTAGATCTTTTAAATAACCGTATTGAAATCGCTTCAGTGAGATTTAGACATATTAAAACAGAACCTGAAACATGTTGTTACTCGGAGTTTCACGCTGTGGGTTCTCGAAATTATAGAAATATTAAAACAAAACAGAGAACTTTCTGAGTAACAACATGTTTCAGGTTCTGTTTTAATATTTCTATATGTAAACCAAGTGTTATAAGAGGTATATAGAATAAAGCTGCGAACCAATAATGATAGATAAATTACGACAACTAATATAGCTGTCTGATACAATATCCTTCACTTTTTATTTACCCCCAAACTATTTCAGTAGAACAGTCAAGTTATTATAAAAATAAATCAAAACTGTTGCCAAACAACCCTCTTACAAGACGTTACTTTCGCCTCAAGGTGTAATACTACACTAATAGTCGAGTGAAATTATTTTTAAGTATTTTCTGATAACAAACGGAACTCGTTGCCAATAATTCTGTAGATTATCAGGAATCGTGTTCATCTGTGTTTCCAGATCTGGTTGCGGTGCCTAATTTGTCAAGTACGTCTTTTGGATCTGCTCTGAGTTTGATAAGAGTTCGTGGTTTGTTTTGATGTGAATTGTGCCCAGTCTGTGTATCTGTGTTTTCTGTTGGACAACTGTAACTTTGATTTTAGAATATATCGAAGTGAGTTACCGAAACTACAATTTTGTCCAATCCGGCCTGTTGGCACAGTAGCTTAAATTGTTTGAAAAGCCTTACTCACTGACAATTTATCTTTTTCAGAGTGTTTACCTGATTTACCATGTTTCTCGAGGATGCGATTTGGTAGTTATGTTCTGAACGAACCATCAACAAATCAACCAGAGCCAGAAACTAACGGTAAAGTTACCACCAACGACAACAACCACACGACCTCACCAAAACACAATAAAAAGAAGATGACGAACGAAAACGTTGTTCTCAATGCCGATGCTGCAGCCAATCGAAAGCGGCGAAGCATTTACAGGTCAGTCCAAATTTTTGTCTTCTCTTCGAATTTTCAAAGGATATAGGTCTAGAAACCTCTCATTATAGTCCGACACATCTGATCTTACTCGTTCCTAGGACATAATATTCGGACGGGATATCGTCAGGGTTAGGGCCAGACATCAAATGTAATATATTCGAAGGGGCAGTGGGGCGTGGTGTCAAGTTGGAGTGATGATATTGGTCGGCCGTCAGACGGGAGGGGTGGCGCAATCCATATTATCCGCCTCTCCCCTTCTGCTGAGCCTAGTAAGGTAGGGTAAGGCCTGTGTCTAGATTATTTAAGTTGATTAACGTTTCACGGTTAGATGTCAGTTAATGCCGACTGGTCATATTGTTAAAGAGTTCCACCCTGGCTCCTGTAAGTTTAGAAGATATTAAAATAAGGTAGAAATGGCTCCGTTAAGACGAGCGGATATGGTATTTAATGTAAAGATTAGAGCCTGTTAGATGTGAAGATAAAGTATTAAAAGATGAAATATGGTTATAATTTAGAGGTTAATATCAGATAAACTTCTCTTATATTTCCTTTAATATTTAACACGTTTCTTACATTTTATACCATTCCTTCTTTGACCATTTGGATACAATCTGAAACACGAGTCACAATTTTCACATTTGGTCTCGAAACACTTAGAGTTAAAAGGATAGATCATAGGGTTAGTATTGGATTGGTTCAATCGGATGATTCTGTGCTGTTGGTTTGTTAGTTGATAACCCATGGTTGTTTTGTCCTGGGCGACTGAAACCAAGAAATAGTTGAGATAGTTTCTGAGCGGTACAGGAAATACGATAAATTATAAACAGAAGCAATCTTCTATCTTCGAATATATCTTTAAGGGTTAGTTCGAGTCTCTGACTATCCGAGTCTATCCATGGTCCATGAAGACGTAATTGTATCAAGATATTCTCAGGCCCTGTGAGCGACAGACGGTAGCGTTTCTAGGAAACATTTGGTGAGGAGTCGAGCAGCGGCCACAGGAATTTCTTTCATTATGTAAAATGATAAAAATGTTAGATTTAGACATCTCGGACTAAGAATCTAGTCGACCTATGTTTATGAGAATGTTAAAAATTACGGTATCTCGAACTAACCTACTGACCGGACTATGTTTATGAGAATGTTAAAAGTAAGGTATCTCGGACTAAGCTACTTACCGGACTATATTTATGAGAATGTTAAAAGTAAGGTATCTCGGACTAACCTACTTACCGGACTATATTTATGAGAATGTTAAAGAGATAGTAGTAGAGGAAGTAGGTTTATATCTTTCTGGATACCTGTATAACAGACATTACTGAGATTCTATACTAATAGTCATTCTATAGTACTATATTACCTCTAGTTGAATTCCACAGTTTTATCACGGTGTTTTGTCGGTGGTTGCATTCTGAGATTGGTTCCAAGTTTGGATTAATGATAATATTGACAATTCCTTGTGTCTCAAAATAAAAGTGACGCTTGTTGCTGTTGTGTGTTTTTGGATTATGAAATAGGATCCATTATATGGACTGATTTGTATATCAATTTGGACTTTACACGACAGACAGCTTCTCGAATTAAGAATAAGGAACCTTTACAATGCAGAATCTTGAATATTTATAAATAGACGCCTGTTGGTGTGAATTTGATTTGTATAAATGTTGATTTATGATTGGCTAATAAGAGATATATTGAGATTTGATTGGACTATATTTTTAAAGTGAAAATGATTTTTGGAAGTTTTAAAAGGTATTTTCTTTTTTCCTTTCTTCTTTTGACATGCTGATACTTCTTAACCACCTACAGTTCTTCTTCTTCTTCTTCGTGGTGGATGGTGTTCGCTTCGGAAAAATTCCATATCGCAGACGTTGAATAGGGATCGGGTTGCTCCCATGGTTTCTTCTGGTTCTTCTTCTTGATACTGCGTTCTTCTTCTGTGATTCTTCTTGGCGATCTATCGAGAACTAAGTCCCCAATGATCGCCACACCTACAGTTCAAATTCGGGAAGTTTTAATACCATGTATAAGCTATCGCCAGCGAATACAACCAATCAGAGCCCTCGTCAGAAAGGCTGTAAACATTATGACTTTGTATTTGCAAACTTTCTGATTGATTGTATGCGCAAGCGTACAATCCAATCAAATCATTTTATTTACAATTCCATGATACAAGAAAGGTTACTGTACGATGTTCGTAATAGCTTGACATTGTGAAGATGATATTGAACCTATTCCAGTATTCCAGTTTCCGACTTTTATCCTTAAAATTGTATTATTTTTTTCAGATCTGCTCTAACTAAACTACTATGTGGAATGTATTGTCTACTACTGGTGGTATTTGGTATAGTGTTTGCTATTGCCAATGCTTTAACTGTGAAGGAACGAGAACATAAATTTTACTTGGAGGTAAGCAGATCACAATACACCATTCGCTTATTCAGGGATTTTCAACCTAG
The DNA here is from genome assembly GCF_000327385.1 of Lottia gigantea. Lineage (NCBI taxonomy): Eukaryota > Metazoa > Mollusca > Gastropoda > Lottiidae > Lottia > Lottia gigantea. The sequence continues at coordinate 252,794 of NW_008709463.1, forward strand.
TTCTTTCCATTAACCCTTTCAAGAGCATTACTCCCTTCCGTATATAATTACTTTACTTTTCTTGACTTTAGTCATAAATTGGTATAGATTATTGGCCTTAAAAATATCAAAAGAAAGTTGCAGTAAATCTGAATCAGATTGGACCACCATTAGCTCCTGGACGAAATAAGATTCAGGTGATCTATTTTACGGTCTCATTCCCTCGTTCAATTGACTTCATAGTTTAATGTTTTACACATCAGGTTTTATCCTCGTAGTTAAATTTGTAACTGAGTTGAGGTGAAATCTGATATCTCACATGTTCTCATCTTTAAACCATTGCAGTTTTTATACTAGTTAAATACCTACAGCCGTTTTACACTAGTTAAATACCTACAGCCGTTTTACACTAGTTAAATACCTACAGCCGTTTTATACTAGTTAAATACCTACAGCCGTTTTACACTAGTTAAATACCTACAGCCGTTTTATACTAGTTAAATACCTACAGCGGTTTTACACTAGTTAAATACCTACAGCCGTTTTATTTTACACTAGTTAAATACCTACAGCCGTTTTACACTAGTTAAATACCTACAGCCGTTTTACACTAGTTAAATACCTACAGCAGCTGGGACATTCTGAAGATGTTTTAATCTCGGTCTGATTTGTTCGGTGTGGCCTTGAGTCACATTTCCCTTGCGTTTATCCTCCAATCTTTGTAAAAATGAATATACCCCTGATCTAAAACATCGTCTGTTACCCAGGCCAGTGCTTTCATTGAGATTCGTCTCAATACATACTAATACTAACTTCCGTTTGTCCATTCTGAAAGAATATTTGGATTTGATTAGATTTGTCAACATGACATCCGTTGTTGTCCCATCATTTTTCGGTCGTAATAAATGCTTACACCATTGAACCAATCCATTACACAATATATACAATCAACATTCCAAACAACAATGCATCAAATCTGAGTCCAATAATATGTCTTTATTCACCATCGATATATATTTTTCAGGTTTTTCTGATCTATCTGTATTCAGGATCGCTGATCATTTTACTGTATTTTCAAATCGGTATATTGAGAGGTGTTTCCAATCGGACCAATTACATGGATAATAATATTAAAGTCATCATGAGGAGATCCACGGAGCAGATTCAGACCTCACCAGCACCAATCCGGAAAAACGATTCTATGGTGGAAGAAGGCGGAGAAGGGCTGGATGATGCTGAGATGAAAAAGGAACCCATTGATCATTTCGCAGCCGTCAGTAACGCCTCTATCAGTAGTCACCTTGTCCTACCAGCTCCTGGTGAAGTAGCTCATGTTGGTGAAGGCATCAACTTCTATCTCCGTTTGGGAGCCTTAGGTAAGTATTAAAATTCTGTACAAGCAAGACAATTCCGTTAACCAAAATCTCGTCTAAAGAATGTCCAAATCGAGAGTAAAAGTTACATAGTAGTAAACTCCTCTATAGAGAAGTACCATCAGGTGTTTCAAATTCTACTGGTTATCTATGGACAATGTAAATGCAACCAATAATAGTGTGAAAATTTAAGGCTGATACATCTCTGAAGTCGAAATTCTGTTTAATTGGACCCTATAATCCCAGAAACCTCATGGCCATAATTTACTCGTCGATTTGCAGTCCCAGATACTTACACTTAAAGATAGGTTATACATGTATTCAAATGTCCAAAGAATGCATTTCTAAAAGCATATTCTCTGTTTTCTCTATACAAAAACAAAAACCACATGTATTATCATATTCTATATTGGCTGTTCATTCCCTGATCTTGCCTAGTTGTTCTTATTGGATTTTATTTTGATTTTTCAGCGTTCAGTATTGGTAGTGTAACACTAGACGGGTTCCATATCGCTTCGTATTTTGAGACGGATACAACTAGTACCTGTGAATCAGCTATCTTTACCTTGGTCTACGTTTTACATCTTATTTTTACCTTCGTCCAGACTTTCTTCTTGTTCAAGAATCACAAGGTTAGGTCACGAACTTCGTCTCATACCTTGACTGCAAGTCACCTCTCTTACATCTTCACAATGTCAAGCTATTAAGAACTTCATCTTCACAATGTCAAGCTATTACGAACTTCGTCTTCGCAATGTCAAGCTATTACAAATTTCATCTTCGCAAAGTCAAGCTTTTACAAATTTCATCTCCACAATGTCAAGCTATTGCCAACTTCGTCTCATACCTTGACTTCAATATCTCTCTTTCTTGTATCGCTAAATGCAGCGATTAGATTGGATAGTAGGCCAGTGAATACAGCCAATCATAGCCCCCGGAATATAGACTGTAAACATGTAACTATTATTTACAGACTTTCTTTTGAGGGCTCTGATTGGCTTCATTTATAAACGTTATCCATACAAGAAAGGTGACATTGTGAAGATGGTATGAGATATGAGGTACAATGAAGTGATTGTAACTAATTTAGATAAATATTTACAAAACATTTGAATATTAAGTTTTTACCTGAAGATATAAATATTCTAAATAGATTATTATACAATATAGTTTAATATGAAAGGGCCATTTCATTATCTGATTATTTTAGCTAAGAATCTTGAATCATGGTTCCTGAAAGTTAACATTATTGATATATCGTCAAGTTAGAATGTGTTGACAGACAAATAAGTTTATTTTCAAATTTTAATGGATGTTTTATAGTTGGTGATTGACAAACACAAGGCCGCTGTACGATTTGGTTTGATGCATCTCTTAGCAACCAATATTTGTGTCTGGTTAGTGACGGCTGTCATGGAAACAGCAGAAGACTTTCATCAGCTCCATTATCAAGCCAATATGGCGCTTATTAAAAACAGTAAGTTTTGAAAGATGTTTTACAGTTTTATTTTTATAAGGCTCTTAATCTGTCATTAAAGTTTTTATACCGGAATTTTATGATGGCAGAAGTCTACTTTCCCGCCAGTTTGTTCTAAATGTTTGGCAGAACTGTCCATAAATCACCGCCATAAATAGTCGACGAGATAGTAGCCTGGTCGAGACTGGTATATTGTGTGGGTTTGATACCTGAGTATAACCATTTAAATATAAACAGGCAAGCACATATTGGAAATAGAAACGTTTGGTCGCTTCCATGTTTAAATAAAAGTAACCATCTTGTTGTCTCCTTTTCAGCCTCCGCATTGAAGAGTTGTTATGAAGACATGACGTTAGCTAGAACAGCCAGTCCCTATTTGTTCCCTTGTACCATCATCTACAGCATCATAGCTGCAGGGGTCATCTACCGCATGTACCGTTACGTCGGCGTCAGGGTCAAACAACGATGGCCAAGCCACACCTCTCTCACCAGCTCTGTTCCTCAGGGTGCAGCAAGTATGGATTGTGAGAAAGCTAACAAGGGTCTTTTCTCTGGTTTGTTGGTAGCTGTTGTCACTATGATCGCCATTGCTACGTTCTTCGTCTTCGAGAGCAGATTGTCCGATCCCACGACTGCTGTTCAGGTTTTCTACGTCATGGAGCTCACGCTGTTGGTCCTAATTGGGTCCTGCATCGTCTTCGGCCACCTGAAACTGACCCAGCTAAAGTTTCAGGAGAATTATCTGATTTCTCTCGATTCCGTACTCCTGGTCGTGGCTTTAGGAGGTTCCTACATCTATCTTTGCTTTATGCTCATCTCGGCGGCATCCATGATTCAGTTGGAAGGCATTGCCAGTATCTTATGCTTAGTTTGTATTGTCGTGGCTCTGTTACAGAGTACTCTACAGGCAGTGTTTATTTTAGATGGACTCTGTCGATGCTCTGCTAACGATAATCAGGTCGAACGAAAACCCGGACGCGCCATGGTCACGTTCTTGCTCGTCTGTAACATGGCGTTATGGGTGGTCAGTATGTTCGAGATTAAAAAGACAATGGTAGTCCCGTTCCACCAGAATTTTTACGGAATTTTGTCTTGGAACATCATGCTCCATGTCTGTGTTCCCCTTTTCATCTTCTATCGCTTCCATTCGGCTATTTGTCTGTCCAAAATATGGTACCAAGCCTATCAGAAACAGAAATACTCTTAAACTCTTTAATATCTGGAACCAACAGAAAAGTTCGCAAGTGCTTTAAATTACAAACATCTAAAATATTTTTGGTATAATCGGAAATTGAGGACCAAATAAATCATAAAATCAACTCATTAAAATATACTCCGTCCATTTCTTACGATACAGAATCCCTGGCTCTTTCTTTTGGCTCCCTTGGGACACCATTGAACGTAATCCTTATAAAACTCTACCATGTCATGAGTCCCCACGATTCTGTAACATATAAATAAAACAATTCGTCAGAACATATTAAGCATTGCGTTCTATGACAGTATGCTCTCCTGAGTTTCAGAGGTTTCAGCAGCTGCCAGAGACCACCCCATATTCATATCCGTGTAGTGAAAGATTTCTTCTTTTGAGAAAGTGTCATGGATTCTGTATCTCCAGGAATCTGAATTATCGTACCGGTACCGCTCAGTGTGTTATTGTGCTCATATCAACTAGTCAGTGCTCATTAAGCCTTATTTTACTCGCAAAATGTGCCAAAGTTGAGTTTTCAACAATTGTATAATATTTTGAAGTATGTATTTTTGTACATTATTTCTACTATGATCATAGTGTGTAGCTTGTAGGGTAACATTTCGACATCGTGGTGTTTATCAAAATATCTTTAATTTACTTCATTATTGATTTTAAATTTTTTTACCTCATTTTGAAAGAAACTAAAAATGGCATCGTATCGACTGACAGGGAAATATCAAATTAACGTTTTTTTTTATAAAGGTAGCTATGCTTTGCTTCTATCATAGACCATAAAATCTTTGGAAATGTTTTGGAAATCCTAGCTTAATTTCTTTTTTGTCTAGAAACCTATGAGCTAAAGCTACGGTCAAAAGTTAAAAAAATAATCTTATCTAAAACAGTGCTTGGTAAAATTCCGTTAGCAAAACTAAGTCAAAACAGAAAACAGTGTCGTTATTTTTTTGCATTTGCTCATTGTTTCTGAATCACTTTTTGTGTAGTCATTGTATTTAATGTTTGTAGATTGAAATGGTGAATTATACCAATGCCTTTGTACTATTATCATTATTTTACTAGTGCCTGTGTATTTTCATATTTTATTTATTATGATAACTACCATTGAAATAAATTCATTGAAACAACATTGTTTATACTGCAGTAATTCTGTTATTATGCCTTTCAATAGCCCATGTTGCTTACTCTTCTAGACACCTGATACCACTTTTCATTATGAAATACTTACTCACATATAATTGATATACTTCCTCATATGAAAGTTCATTAGCTGCTACCAATGTTTCACCAAAATGATCGGTAGTAGCTTACTTGGTTTATTTATAATCGTTACATGATTCGCTGTTCTTGGCTTTCAATAGTTCCCCTCTAACTGTATTTTTCAAGCAATTAAAGGGAGATTACACTCTTTTAAAAATTCAATATCGGTCTGAAGTCTCTGTTGAAATGTTTAATATCGGTCTGAAGTCTCTGTTGAAAAAGTTTAATATCGGTCTGAAGTCTCTGTTGAAAAAGTTTAATATCGGTCTGAAGTCTTTCGAAAATTTTTATTATTGGTCTGAAGTTTTAATAGAAATATGGAGTTGTCTCCCGTCGCCACAATTGATAATGAATCTAAACCTGAAAAGAACCTGTTGCGATCCTGTTGCGTGTGATCCTGTTTGCGTTTGAATTGATCGCAGACATTCGTAGAAAATAAAGGACGTTCAAAATTTCCTAACTTACTGCGTGTGTCTACGATCAGATACGTACTTATTACTTACAAATTATAAAGCCTGGTTGCATGTGAGTTGCGATCAGAAATTATGACCAATATTTTTTAAACGTAACCACACGCAACTGGTGATCGCTATAATTTTAACGCACCAGCAGGTTACAAATTGATAAAACTTTTGATTTTGTATACGTTTATTGCGTATACAAATATAGTTTACGATGACCTCACACAAGTGATTACCAGTTGTGTATGTTTGTGAATAATGAAAGTGGTCATGAGTTAACTCAGTTACATGACAGGTGCGTTTGAAACTTTCGACCACTATTTTTATTCTCAACTATACCTACGTAAAATGGAATCACTATGGTGTAAGGATACCTTTACATACAACTTTATACAACAAGTATACGTCTAAGCTAAGGTGTGATATCCCCTTTAATTCATATTATATAATAATGGTGATACGTTTCAAGTTATTTTTATTTGTTCATTTCCTACAATTATTTTTATCTAAATATTTAATGTATTTTCTGTTCAGATTCAAGCCAATTAACTTGGTAATATATCAGAGGAGTTGACATTTTAAATATCAAGACAGTCTCTTTAATATTTCAACTCTGACCGCATTTTTCAATTTTGTCGAATGCGAAGCGCGCGGTGAAAAAAATGATTAACCTTTTTCGGTTCAAGTGCGCGTTTTAATTTCATTGTTAATACTCGCATATTTCGGACAAAGAAAATTCGTGAGAAGCCAACGTGCGATTTGATGCGAATATTTGATATTTATTTCGTGTAAAAGTTGTGTTTTATTATTATATTATATCTCAGCGCTGTGTGTATTTCTGTGTGTATATTTAACACTCTTACGTCGGTATTTCGGTAAAATAACGTGGTGTATATATCTACACCCGGGCCAATATCAACTGATATACCATAGTTTTAATACTTACATTCCAATCTTAAATATCTCACAGTTGATTGGTCACAATTCATCACGTGATATGTTAATAGCAAAACAAAATGGTGGATATAACGAAATGTAGCAGCTAACGGCTTTATGAGGGAATAACGGTACCTTTGTGTATGAAATATGCCGAGAGGGAGTAACGGGGATCTGCCCCTGCCCCCAGGATGGGAAGAACTGATTGATCAGGATGGTAAAACGTTTTATATTGATCACAATACTCGGTTAACGACTTGGGTCGACCCTCGAGATAGGTGAGTATACGAAAAAATGTCAAAACCATGTATCACAAAGTGTTCGGATTATTCATAACACTGTGTTTTATGTGTTTATTTCTGATAAATTGTGTTAAAGTGTGTGTTATTTTGAAGGAAATGTGTGTGATTTTTATTTTAATACGTGGTTTAAGGATATATTAGGAGAGATCGTGGACGGAGGTCAGTCTGACAAACACGTGAAGACCTGAGCACAAATAGTCAAATATGTTTAAATATAGACCAGCGCACATTCCACAGTGTTAATTAATACCAGTGTGTCCTTTAGATTATCTTGATTAATCATTTAACACATTGAAACACTTGGCTACAGTACAGTGTATTGCCCTGCACATGGTTGCAGATCTTACTGCATGAGACTATAATATCAATAGACTACCTTAGTATACATTGCTAATAGTATAATCTTTAAAAACCATAAATATAAGAATATCAAGATTAAAGTTATATAATAAAAAACTGATTAGTTATTTGAGACAATAGAGTTTAAAAGTACATAAAATTAGGCTAACAAATTACTGAATAAGCTTTTCTATTGCCTACTATTAGTTTACTAGTTGGGCTGTATTATCAATATAATTGCATCATAAGGAAATGTTGCTTACAATTGAAAGTTTTCATATGATTCATATTTGTACCTTTAGTTTATTTTGGTAAAGCAGAACTCATTAATGAACTTTCCACTAATATATGACACAACTTCATCTTTGCAGAAGAAAGAGTGGACTCCCTATTAATACTATCTCTAATCTGTAATGTATATAGAGAGAAGTGTTGATTATTTACTATGTATAACTATGTATTAAAGTGAATAATTCTATATCTAAGTAATAATAATGACTGTATACTAGCTCTCCAGATTACCTGTACTCACTGACACTGGTTATTGATATAGATTGTCGGTCAGTATATGGTGGATAATGTTGCGACACCTTTTTATTATTGCCCACTGTTGTTGAAACATTATCTCTGTCCAATGGTAACCAATTGTAAGAGGTGTTACAGAAGATACTCTTCTATAGAAGCACTGGCCCAGTTCACAATTATTAGGTATTATAGAAATAGAAACATTGTCTGCTTCCAATATAACAGGTGTCAAAATTTTGGAGTTCGCTGCAGCCAATTTGGCCCAAGGAAACAGGAATTGTTTGAAAAAACTGCCAAAATTGTTCTCAAACAAATAGAATTAATAAATAGTTTTTATATGAAATTTATATTAGTTGGGTTGCCTTGACCCTAAAATAAGATAAGATAAGACTTAAAACTGGACAAATGACCAATTTTTTTTCTAAATCCTTTTTATGAGCAAATTAGCCCCATATAATTTGATCATGGGTTTTAAGTATCCTAAGGGGATTGTACCTTTAACACCATAAAAACTTTTCATTTCCTTTATGTAGTTAAATCTCCTTCTGACCTTAAATGACCTTGAAAATTGACGAAAAAAAGTTTATGAATAGTTTTATTTATATTTTATTATCTTGCCCCTGGTGAAATAAATTTCGGTGGTTGTCCTGTAGGTCATTGTGGAAATAAAAATTTTACTGTCACAAGCAAGCAAGATATACAAAAAATTTCTTGAGTACCTGCTAAGTAGGACACCCTGACAGAGTTACCACTTGTTCCCCAAGTCTAGGGAAACTGGCACGACCCCCACCTCATCATCCGTCTAAAATAGTTTATTATAAGTTTTAAGTTAAAATATTTATCATTAGTTCAAGTTGAAATATTTATTATTAGTAGGGTATAGGGAATGTTGAAGGTACCTGGGTAATTTGTTCTATAACTCCCCCACCCCCTCCACATCATGCCCCTCCCCTCAATCTGAGAAAGTTTGTTATAATATTTATTATTAGTAGGGTATATGGAATGCACCCGACCCCCACCACAAGCCCACAAACCTTCTGCTCCCCTCCCTCAAATCTGAGAAAGTTTGTTATAATATTTATTATTAGTAGGGTATATGGAATGCACCCGATCCCCACCACAAGCCCACAAACCTTCTGCTCCCCTCCCTCAAATCTGAGAAAGTTTGTTATAATATGTATTATTAGTAGGGTATATGGAATGCACCCGACCTCCACCACAAGCCCACAAACCTTCTGCTCCCCTCCCTCAAATCTGAGAAAGTTTGTTATAATATGTATTATTAGTAGGGTATATGGAATGCACCCGACCCCCACCACAAGCCCACAAACCTTCTGCTCCCCTCCCTCAAATCTGAGAAAGTTTGTTATAATATTTATTATTAGTAGGGTATATGGAATGCACCCGACCCCCACCACAAGCCCACAAACCTTCTGCTCCCCTCCCTCCAATCTGAGAAAGTTTGTTATAATATTTATTATTAGTACTGTATGGAATGTTGAAGGTACTGTAGTGTTGATAGTTAGTAGTTCAAATTACAGACTGTACTAGATAGATTAGTACTATAGTTGTTTATTATAAATTCCTGACATTCTTTCTGGTGACCCTTCATTGGCAGCCTGGCGCTGGTACCATTCCAATTATCAGAAATTTACAGACTATGACTATACCTTCTGAATGCATCATTGAATTGATACTTGGCAGGGGGTGAGCCATTGAACCATAACCCCCCCTCAGGTGTGTGAAAAGTCAAGTTTGAAATGAAGATTTAGCCCTTTAAATGTTCATATTTCATCTCTAAACATCAAAATCTGTTGTTTTCTGGGGGGCCTCTGACAGCTCCAGGCCTCCACCTGAAGAACATTTGCATTCAGTGCTTTGACACCCTTCATTTTCTCTGAAATGTACTGTAAACATCTTAATTAGACTCAACCAATTACCAAGCTGTTTTTGACTGATCTGATATTTTGTGTAGAACTAGTTATATTATACATTGTAGATCTAAGTCTAACTGTATATAAATTATAAATTGACTTGGCCTAATGTAAATTAGTTGTAAAATAGTTCAGATACTGATGCCCTAGGCTAGTTTAATATTAACTTTAGTTTCAACTATCTGTCTCTATTGTTTATCCTGAATATAGTCCCCCCTTTTATATGATACTGGCAAGGATTTTTTATGTTAGGCCACTCTTCATTATCTTCACTCCTATCTTTATTAGCCCACATGGTGCAGAAGAATAGGATGTAAAACTCTATTCATTTCATTTCAATATATTCGCTTTGTGGCATCGAAGATTTGTGGATTTAGATTTTCAGTTCTATGCTAAATATGAAGGGTAAAGAATTATTTTTGCTTGTTGCACCAAGAAAAGAAAATGGCTTTGTGGCCCCAAATATGCAAATTTTTTTCTCTCCATTTGTATTCAGTCAATCCAATGTTGCAGTCAGATATATGTGCATGGAGGGGCAAACAAACATCCCTGCTCATAACTGGAAAAAATGAAATGAAATAAATGGAGTTTTACACCCTAGTTCTTTGCATCTAATTGGGCTAATGACATGCAGTGTACAATGAGGGAAATTTGCCAGTGCAGTGGCATAAGCCTATTCTTTGTCGAATTTCAACTGTGGAGAGATCTTTAATGTACCCAGTTTGTAGCACACTGGCTTTCAGGCACTTTCTCCACCGACCTGTATCACTGACTGGGGTTAAAGAAACCAGGTTGAAGAATCAGTTGGGACCGTCTTGATGTTAAGATCTACCCTAGAATCAAGTCAAATGTTCCGAACTATTTTTTTAATGATACAATAAAAGGTAAACAGTGGATGTTGTCCCTGGGATAAATCATTCAAAATTTAAACTATTTATAGTAACACCTCAATACGCTGATCAGTTTCAAGATTAAATATCTAACAATAAGAAACGCTTGACAAACCTGATAGGTCTTAATGTAATAGACAATATACACCAGTTTTTATATCACATCATGTATTATACTAAGATAACTTACTCATTTGTAGGATTTTCTCAAGGGAATTTTCTATAAGCAAGTTATTTTCTGCTCAACCCAGTTTAAATGAAATGAAAAGAAATGAATGTACTTTTCTGCACCATGTGGGCTAATGAAGGCAGGCAACACCATCAGGGGTACAATGAGGGAAATTTTGCCAGGACAGCCACATTAACCTGCTCTTTTTCGATTTTCAACTGTCAAGGGATCTTTAACGTGCACAACCTGTAGCACACGGTGCCTCGGTTTATTTTCCCCCCGTCAAATTGATATAAGCATGCTCTTGTGTTGAAACGGTTAATCAGATGATCGATTTCAGGTATTATTTCACTGGTAACCGGGTCTGATTTGAGATAATCGGTTAACCGTCAATTTTATCAGAAGTAAAAAGAGAGCAATTTTGACAGAAAATTGTCACTGTATAAATCTTGAAGCTGTTTACCCCTGTCAAATTGATGTAAGCATGCTCTGGTTTACCCCCATCAAATTGATGTAAGCATGCTCTGTTTACCCCCGTTAAATTGATGTAAGCATGCTCTGTTTACCCCTGTCAAATTGATGTAAGCATGCTCTGTTTACCCCTGTCAAATTGATGTAAGCATGCTCTGTTTACCCCTGTCAAATTGATGTAAGCATGCTCTGTTTACCCCTGTCAAATTGATGTAAGCATGCTCTGTTTACCCCTGTCAAATTGATGTGAGCATGCCCTGTTTACCCCTGTCAAATTGATGTGAGCATGCCCTGTTTACCCCTGTCAAATTGATGTAAGCATGCTCTGTTTACCCCTGTCAAATTGATGTAAGCATGCTCTGTTTACCCCTTTCAAATTGATGTGAGCATGCTCTGCTTTACCCCCGTCAAATTGATGTGAGCATGTTTACCCGCGTTAAATTGATGATGTTCTCTATGTTTTGGAATGATGTGAATATGTTTAAAACTGTATAACAACGTACCTGTTACTATAGGTGACAGTTGATGACCTTGGTGACAGAGTTAGGGTGAAATATGATAGTTTATTACGTAGGTAGAGGATGTAGGGTGGACATGACACTGATCATACGTCTGCCTGGAATTTACGTCTGTCATTTTATTAATTAGCTTATTTTTACGTCAGTGTTAGATTCCTGATTCCAGTTCATTAAAGTTATAGGGAAGACAGTTGACATCTTGACAGAGATAGTAAAGGGCTTTTCTAAACATAATACATCGTGGACCCTGAAAACATCCATTTACACCATTCCAATTTTCAGTCAGATGTCTGTAGTTATTGCAATTCCACTAAAACTAAATATTTTATGACGTCTCTATTGCAAATTCTATTTAATATTTTAAGGGTATTTTGCTATTGTGAGCTCATGAAATGTCTAGTTTAGTTTTAGAGGAATTACTAAAAACACAACTTAAAAGATAGCCCCAGATTTTACTCTAATTCTCTAAATTATGCTCAGGGTATAGACAGGGTATACTTACTCTTCTAGACAGCTGATACCACTTTTCATTATGAATTACTTACTCACTTATGATTGATATACTTAATCATATTAAAAGTTCATGAGCTACTACCATTGTTTAACCAATATATTGTTTTAGGTTCTGGTTTGATTTTGCAGTTGAAATAGATGGTATTTGGTTTATATATAAAAGCGTTTAAGATTAAAAACACTGATGATTTCTCACTGTATATTTTTCAGTTTAACGAAGCCTCAATCCTTCGCTGACTGTGTTGGAGATGAACTTCCTGTTGGTTGGGAAGAAACATATGATCCTTCTATTGGTGTTTACTATATCAATCATATACAACGTAAGTTTTATTCTTCTTTCTTAATCAAAAACCACATTATAGCAGAAATGTTCATATGTTTGCAGCCTTATTATATTTGTTTATTAGCTTGTGGCGCCAGGCAGGGTATACTTACTCTTCTAGACACCTGATACCACTTTTCATTATGAAATACTTACTCACTTATGACTGATATACTTTCTAATATGAAAAGTTCAATAACTGCTTCCAATGTTTTAGCAGTATGTTGTTTTGTTTTGCTGTTGGTATTGTTAGTACCTGGTTTATTTATTCTTTGCCCAAAAACTACAACTATTGCATCTAACATATTAGAAGAGCCCTCGAAGAATAGATCTCTGTTTATCAATAATCCTGGGTTCAATTTAACAGTTCTCTATACCTTTTGGACAATATATACCAAGGGTTGGGCATTATGGCGTCATTTGCTTGGTAAGTGCTGATTCTAGGGAAAGCTGATTCAAAATAGATAAATGAAGAAAAAATTCAGAAAATTGGCAAAAATGCTGAGAATTTTGAAATGAACTAAGTGAGGATAAAACCAAAAAAGTTAGAAAGAATTTCTATTCAATAGAGAAAAAAAAAAGGAAACGAGGAAAGCAATTTAGATGAAACAGCAAACTAAAATGAGAACTGACATCCTTGCAGTGACAAAAGACAACCACTGTTATTGAAGCATGGACAAAACATTTTTGAAATTTGAATGAGCCATTGATAGCAGCACCTTTTGAATACTGTTTATGAAATTTATCGCATAACTTGAATATAAAGAATCTATTTTTAGCTGTATGAAATAGCTGTGGGGGTCAAGTTAAGAAATAGCGGAGGTTAATTTAAGTATTTAGTGTTTGATATTGTAATGTATTTATAGCTCACTGAATATAATTATAATATAACAATAGATCAAAAAATACCACTGGATAAACAGTATTTAGTCTCTATTGTCAAGACTTTCCAGTACAATATAACCTGGTCTTTACTAACTTGATTTTTAACAAGGGATATCTGTAGTTTTGTACAGTGGCTACTGTAACTCTTTTTAAAAAAAGAATCTTAACTTTTTTTCCTAAATCAAAAATGGTGCTGATTATTGCCATATAAGGTAAAGGACAAAGAATTTAGGACATTCATTGACAAGAGATCAATGCCAGGAGGTTTGACCAAGAACCAGCTGGTGGAAAGGATCCTTGTAAACTTAATAAGATTGTCACAAGGCTTGGCCAAGGACCAGGTGGTAGAAAGAATCCTTAGACATGAAACTAAGTTGTTATACTTGTAAAATATAGTTCTTTCTTTCTTTCGTTCTAACTGTTTGATTAAATGAACATACAATAAGGTCTGGGTGATCCAATTTAAAGTTTATATCATCCAGACAGACAATTAAAGTCTTAACCTAGTTTAAAGTATATTTTATGATCCTATACATATCTCAGATCAATAGAGGTATTTTAATGGTTTGTTTGGTATGAATTAAATATTTTATAACTTGACTGTACTTTTATATCAGATTATCAAAACTCAGCTTGTTTATATTCATTTTTTACCTAGAATCCATACAAACAAAACAGTTCCAGTAATCAAAATCAGGGGCAATAAAAATAAACTGGTAGCATTGAGGTTTCTAGGAAACATCAGTTGAGGGGACCGAGCAGAAGAATCAAATTTTCTACTTTGGCCACAGGTCATTCTTTCAATATGTAAAATGGTAAAAAATTTGAAAGTAGAGGGGAGGGTGGGGGGGGGGGGGAACCCTGGCCCCCCCCACTACTGACTAGTAGTAGTGGACTTCTCAAACAAGAAGTATTATCAGGTGTAGTAATATGTAGAATTCTATGAGGTCTAGTTTGGGTCACATGTGAAAATGAATAGATTAAAAAATGGATAGGACAATCCAACTCACTACATATTGGTTTTAACCTAGCGATGATTAGCTTGACCGTGTCCCTTTAAATTCTAGTCAATACTGTACATAATACTGTAATATTAAAAGTCTTCAGGTTACACAGTATTTATACTGTAACATCTGTCATTAATACCGGGCGTAGTCACTAGCCAATTTATTGAAAATCTTTCATATTACTCTGATAACTTCATATTTCAATAACTGGACCTACTGTACAGGTTGTGGATTAATCATGGATTAAGTTAAGAATTCTGTTAGGATGTACCTGGCCTAATGTTATTTGAAGGATGTATTGAAAATTGAATTATTGTTTAGATTTCAGGTTTCGTTTTGCTGTTCGGATCGTTCTTGGTCTATGTATTCATATTCAAGTTTTTGACATTTTTTATAAGATCTATCTGGCTTGGCAATAGTTCTTGTATATGGAGATGACAATCATAGCAGATAACAATCTAACTCGATATTCCACTGTTTATGTGGTACAATTATTTAAAAAGCTAAATGCTCCATGAATCTTATTTTGAATCCTATTTGTTCAAATCTTAGCAATAAATTTCAATGTATTAAGTCATTGGACTAAGTTTAAACTGCATCTATATATCAGACAAACGAGACAAGATTTTGATGAATGAAATTGTCTTGGTTGTTCAGATTTTTATAGACACACTACAAGAATTTTATATGAAAATATTTCATCATTCTGAAATAGTTATATGACATGTTGAAGGGAGGGTAATTTACGGACTCAACCAGCCATTGAGGCCCATCTCTTCTCAGTCACTCACTCAACCATGCAGGACTCTTATCATTCTCCGCACAGAGCGTGGATAACATCTAGGTCATAATAAATGACAAGGATTATTCTGTCACCACGACAACTCGACACATGAATAATCTTCTAGTCTCTTTATGCGGAAATTCTTCCTAAATTATGCTAATTAATGTAAAAAAGGAGTTGAATTTGAAGGAATTTTTTGTAACTTCATGACAAATGTAGTTAACGTGTGTTGTTTAGACCAAGGATGTGTTTCTTACGCTTCAGTGTCAAAATGGATTAGAGAGTTGAACAATTTGAAAAATTGGATAATGATTTTAATGGATTTGCTTTCTGAAAACAATTTAGTGTGTTTTGTCATTAAAAAATTACGAGATTTTGACAAACTTTATTTTATTTTGGATTGAATTAAAATGTAATTTCCTGAAACATGAATCCAAAATGTCAAATTATATTTTTGTGATGGTGGAAATTCTGTATTTATATTCAGATATTGTGACGTCAGAGATTAATTAATTCATATTTTGAATGTACGATAGTTTTCATTGGGGATCTTTCTGAAAATGCAGTACGTTTTGTTTGATGGATCAAATAAGATTTCTATAGATTAACGTCTGAATTTACTGTCTGATAAGAAAAAATGTGAATATGGATTAAATGTTTAAGATCTTTTGATTTATGGGAGATACAACACCAGGGCTATTATCTCTAATAGACGAATGACAATGTGTTTTTAATCTTATTTGAGATGGCCCAGGACCATCTGACACCACTGGTCACTCTCGACTAATTTCAGCTATTTTACGGCCATGCGAGATGATCCTTAACAAATCCCTCGGATAATTTAAAAAAGATAGCTATGCCTGATAGTATTAAAGGGGCTGACCAGCAACAAAAGTTGTGCGAGGATTCACCAAAAAGGACTGCAAAAAAGGAACACAAACATTCTCCAGATAATTTGAGCCCTAAATTTAATCAAATGACAGTTCACCTACCTCCAACAAAACATACCTCAAAAGAGATCCGATCTTTTAGTTTTGATGAAACGAGTTCACCAACAACCCTAGTTACCTCAATCTCAACGAAACTTGTCACACGTCATAGTTCCTTATCGCCAAAACATAAACATGTTTCAGTGTCTTCATTTGATCAGTTTTACGCCAAGAACCATAACTCTCAAATCATTCATCAAAACTCACCTCCATTTGAACGTAAAGTGCAGACGCGAAGTGTTGTTCAAACTATGTTTCATGGTGAACGTGATCACGGACCACACGATTCCACTATCAAGAAAAACTTTCGGAAATTATTTCCCAATGACTGTGATAATTCTAGTCCTCCATCTTTTGCCGAGGCCCTCGGTGCGGCTGCTCGGAAGAAACTTTGTGACAAGACAGAAAATGGATTACGAACAACATCTGCAATTCAGTTAACGAAACCTGTTCCACTACCTCCCGATATCAACCCAGTATTATCCAATCGTGTCTCAGTATTAGATAAAACAACAGAGAAACCACCAATCATCTTTATTCAGAGGTTTAAACGTCGTCGTGGTGTCAGACGGAACTCTAATTGTAATTTATGTCGTGTTTCAGAAACAAACCAAGTAGAAGATCCCCGGTTACAATGGCGTCAACAACAGGAAGTGATGTTAAAAGAATATTTAGTCACAGCCCAGGATGATTTAGAGGTAAGCTGTTTATTTTTTGACCATATAAGGCTAGAACTGTGTGATTTAATTTACATGAAACAACTAGACATTTAAACCAGATGCAGAACGCAAATTTTTGTCCGTTGAAAACAAAAAACATTGTGTTCAAGTTTTCATTAGCCACAAACGAATGACATTATGTTGTCACGATACTTTTAACTGACAACATGGTTTAAATGCGACATGTCACAGACAAAGGACTGTTGTTTGCACCAGGCTTTAAGCAGTCAATGTCAGCAATAAAATACTTAATTACATTTATAATATAACATCAATAAACCATTAATATTAAAAGGTGTTTGAAGAGTTATCGGTCTTTCTCTGATGTTCTCTGATGTTCTCTGATGTTCTCTGATGTTCTCTGATGTTCTCTGAATCATTTTTCATCATTTAACAAAGTTTAAAAATCTCAAATCTAAGTTTCGTTTCCATAAGAAACTCCAACAAGGCAACTTTTAAAAAGGTTATCCGAATCTATGTTATCCTTTCAGTAAAAGAAATGTTAAATAAAAAAGGTCTATATAATATTTTTTTAACAATTTGAATTTCAGTTTAAGATTACAAGATAAATATACCTATTCATTCTCCATTTAATTCTCCTAAAAAATCTTTTGAGAAAAGACACGAAGTCCTTTAATTTGATATCCAGTTTTGATTTTGATATAATATTTTGTGGGATAACAATATCTCTTTGTTGAACTTGAGATGTGTACATCCAGTCTCTTTTGATTATAGATCTGGTAAGATTACACATTACAAGATGGAAATCTTAATTGAACTGTGCTATTATTATTTTTTATATCAGAAAGACGGGGTTCAATTCAGATTGAAAACTTTGATTATCAATTAGTCCTATCTTATTTAAGTTTTAGCTTATTGATAAAATTTCAGATCTTATTTCATCAAATTTGGTAGCAATTGAAAATCTTCTAGTTTTTGCTCATTAATGTATAAAATCTGTGAGGTGCAGGCTGAAAATAGGTCAGTTGTCTGAAGATGTATAGCATGAAACTCTGAGTAACCACATGATGCAGGTTCTCTTTTAATATTTCTATTTCTGTCATATTATATAAGTCATGATAATCAAGTCTATAATTGTCATTCAACAGTTACAACAGTAATTTATGTCATGAAAAGCAAGTCTACGTTAAAGGTCACATTCAGGTATTTCCATTGTAAATTATAAACTATGATATATAACTCACTAGAGTGTCATATTAAAAATCTGAAATAGTTTGGCGATGTTATAGTTTAAAATAGGTGAAGTGTAACTTACTATAGTTAAAGAAAATAAATGCTCTCCTCTCTTATTAGCTCTCTCGATTCTAGATATTTTACAATAAAAACTAATATTATTTAGAATTTTGATATACTTCTTTAGATATGAAACTTATATTTTTTTTATGACAATTTTTATTTTTATTTAATTGAGACAATTTGGTTTGTACTTTATAAATATTACATATTTACAGTCCCAAATTTATTTTATTTACCTAATATTAGTATATTAAGGTGAAATATTTATATAAGTAATAGATTTAGATATATAGGGTTGTATTACATTTCATTAAACGATATACAAACTGTTACAGAGGTTAAATTATAACTTGAAAAAATACCCCCCAAAAAAAACAGTCAATTTTAAACAAAACAAACTTGGGTTTATATTTATAAAGATATACATAATAAATTCCATTCTTTGTAGGCTTTGGACGTTTCCTAACCTTTGTATGACAAGACACTTACAGCACCATTTATTAGCACCATTCCAATTTCTGTTTTTGATGCCACTATCTCAAAAACCATGTAGCTTTGGTTAGAAAATTTAGTTTTTGTCTTTGAGAAATTTGACTCTTTGACTTCTCCAAATTTAACTTAAATAAAATCCAGATTGTAAGAAATACAACAATCTGATTGGATAATAAACTAGATTTAAAATGAATTTTAGTGATTGACCAATCAGATATCTAGAATGATGAAATAATATAAAGTAAAGTTTTTGAGAATAAGGCCTGTGGTACCATGTCACCTATAGTAGGTTATAAAACAGCGTAATGACCTCACTGAACATCTGAATTGTTTTGTTTTATAGGCGAAGAAAGAAATCTATAATGTTAAAGAACAGAGATTAGTGTTAGCTCAGGATGAATATAGTCATTTATATAATACTTTATCAGGATGGAAATCTAGTCGTACTAGCTGTAAGTATATCTTATATCTTTCTTTCCTCTTTCCTCTCCGGATTTTAATTGTCCTGTTTAACCTAGGACTTTTGATTGTCCACTAAGAGTTTGGATTGTCCCATAAACCCTAACCTAAGCCTACATGCCTGTGCCAGTGCTTTCGTAACATTACTTAACCACAATGTTACAACCTAATATTCCTACGTAACCTTTGATTGTCCCTAATATTTTAAATTGTCATCTAGAAGTTTTGATTGCCGTCTTCGACTTAATACTGTTGTAATGTATACGTTTAAGATTCTGAAAGGGGAAATAGAAAGAAAAAGGTTTCGAAACCCTGATTAATATTCTTTTAAGGGAAGAATGTGTCAGTTTCATATGTAACAAAAATCAAGGTAAAATGAAATTAGACCCTTACATTATGAAGGAGTTCCTCATTTCAAAAACAAGTTCATAAACTGTTGACATAAGTTTATTATGATAAATATGGTAGTATGATAAAAAGAATTAATTAAGATAAGTACGGTATTGAGATAAAGTAATAGAGATTATGTAGAGATAATTAAAATAGTTGAGATATTTTGACTATCAGAGGTTAACCTTACAATATCAGTTACAGATTTCAATATCTCTTATATCTTATACTTTCAATATATCATCTTTTTTATAACAGACAAAATTCCCCTCATTGCGCACTGCAAGGCATTCATTGGCCCATTGCTTTGTGGTGAAATATTCAGTATCTATTTTTGCTATGAAAACCTGCATGATAGACGTTATTTTGAGAACTGAATGTGACTCTATAAGGATGAGAGCAAATGAATTGTTGACAGCCCAAATTTGTCACCGACTAAGACAATTGATCACTAAATTTAGGTTTGGATTTTGAAAGGGAATGGCTTGGTTTAACTCATGGTTTTCGTTATCTTCCAAAATTTCCCTCATTGCACCCTGCATGGCATTGCCTGTCTTCATTATTGCAATTAGGTGCAGAAATGTAGCTTGTAAAACTTCATTAATTTCATTTATATCATTTATTCAGCATGCTACAGGCTGTGCACGTTAAAGATTCCTCAACAGTTGAAAATTTGAAAAGAGTAGGCTAATGCCAGTGTACTGACAAATTTTCCCTTTTTGCACACTGCATGGTGTAGCCCGTCTTCATTAGTCCAATTAGGTACATACAAGTAGGACATGTATTAAGATAAGACTAGACTAGTATAGTGAAATATTTCTATCTATTGTGTTAAATTTCACACTCCTGTCTTCTAGACTTGTTATACTTATTCAATTTACTTTTAAAGAGACTGTCTCTCTAAATTTTACAAGGTTTAAATATATTTTACCTCTCTTTTGTGACATTGTTATAATTTGAAGGAATAGGAATTAATTAGAAACAATGTTAGAAGTTAAGACCCTAGGATATCTTAGAAACAGTGTTAGAAGTTAAGACTCTAGGATATCTTAGAAACAGTGTTAGAAGTTAAGACTCTAGGATATCTTAGAAACAGTGTTAGAAGTTAAGACTCTAGGATATCTTAGAAACAGTGTTAGAAGTTAAGACCCTAGGATATCCTAGAAACACTGTTAGAAGATAAGACTCTAGGATATCTTAGAAACACTGTTAGAAGATAAGACTCTAGGATATCCTAGAAACAGTGTTAGAAGATAAGACTCTAGGATATCTTAGAAACAGTGTTAGAAGTTAAGACTCTAGGATATCTTAGAAACAGTGTTAGAAGTTAAGACCCTAGGATATCTTAGAAACACTGTTAGAAGATAAGACTCTAGGATATCTTAGAAACAGTGTTAGAAGTTAAGACTCTAGGATATCTTAGAAACAATGTTAGAAGTTAAGACCCTAGGATATCCTAGAAACACTGTTAGAAGATAAGACTCTAGGATATCTTAGAAACAGTGTTAGAAGTTAAGACTCTAGGATATCTTAGAAACAGTGTTAGAAGTTAAGACTCTAGGATATCTTAGAAACAGTGTTAGAAGTTAAGACTCTAGGATATCTTAGAAACAATGTTAGAAGTTAAGACCCTAGGATATCTTAGAAACAGTGTTAGAAGTTAAGACTCTAGGATATCTTAGAAACAATGTTAGAAGATAAGACCCTAGGATATCTTAGAAACAGTGGTAGAAGTTAAGACTCTAGGATATCTTAGAAACACTGTTAGAAGATAAGGCCCTAGGATATCATAGAAACACTGTTAGAAGTTAAGACTCTAGGATATCCTAGAAACAGTGTTAGAAGTTATGACTCTAGGTTATCCTAGAAACACTGTTAGAAGATAAGGCCCTAGGATATCATAGAAACACTGTTAGAAGTTAAGACCCTAGGATATCATAGAAACAGTGTTAGAAGTTATGACTCTAGGTTATCCTAGAAACACTGTTAGAAGATAAGGCCCTAGGATATCATAGAAACACTGTTAGAAGTTAAGACTCTAGGATATCTTAGAAACAGTGTTAGAAGTTAAGACTCTAGGATATCCTAGAAACAGTGTTAGAAGATAAGACTCTAGGATATCCTAGAAACAGTGTTAGAAGATAAGAACCTAGGATATCCTAGAAACACTGTTAGAAGATAAGGCCCTAGGTTATCCTAGAAACACTGTTAGAAGATAAGACTCTAGGATATCTTAGAAACACTGTTAGAAGATAAGGCCCTAGGATATCCTAGAAACAGTGTTAGAAGTTAAGACCCTAGGATATCCTAGAAACACTGTTAGAAGTTAAGACCCTAGGATATCCTAGAAACAGTGTTAGAAGTTAAGACTCGAGGATATCCGAGCACTAAGATCAGAATACGCAGCCAGTGTTTCTGGTATACTGTGACCTGAAGTGAAATATTTTGAAATATAAACAAAGGAAAGCTAGACTAAAAACATGTGGTAGCCATACTGATATTAAAACCATGTTTTTATCTGATGTTTTGAGGTACACTGAACCCTGTACACTGAGAAATAAGGTTATTTGTAGAATGTCAAACTATTAGTTTTTTCTCATGCTATCACTACATCTTTATGTATCATTTTATGTGTCTTTAATGATACTTGTTTTTGTGTATGTTGAACAGCAATGACAGGTGTGGCACCAGACAGGGTTGCTTACTCTTCTAGACACCTGATACCACTTTTCAATATGAAACACTTACTCACTTATGATTGATATATTTCCTCATATGAAAAGTTCATTTGCTGCTACCAATGTTTTATCAAGATGTTGTTTAGATTTAGGGTTTCGTTAGTATGGTACTTGTTTTTTTTTTTATTCATGACTTTCACTACCAGAGCTTCACTACCAGAGCTTCACTACCTGAGCGGAAGGACTGATGGTATCTTTAAACTATTGGAATGTTAATCTGGTCAAGATGTCCAGTCAACTCTTGAATGAACTGGCTCAATAACAATAAACAAGTTTTCAGTGTAGATAGCCAGCCAACTAGAATATAAAAATATATTAACACGTTATTGACAGGTTTACACAATATCTCACCTTCAGGCTTCATGAATTTTATTATGATACTCTTTTATTGAAAATTCTAGATAACATAGCTCTTTTCTTGGAGCTAGGCCTATTCTATTATGAGTTAAATTCTTAACTCACTTTAAAGAATTAAAAAAAAAAAAGAAAAAAAACTGCCACAAGAAAGATGGCTTTTGTAGTCAAGGTATAAGACACAGTTTGTAATAGCTGGACATTGTGAAGATGACAATGAATTACTAGATATTGTTGTCTTTGTGACGATTCATAATTAAGACTATGGATGTTGGTTCGTGGAAAGAACAGTGGTTCGAACGCACCTAACAGCTTCCATTGAACCTTGTGAGAAACTTCTGACACTTCCGTCTTCAACATTATTATGTCTAGATTTTTAACTCATTCTGTATCGTCTTCCATCGAATAAATGTAGAGTTTTAGTTTATTTTTTTACATCGACACATCGCCTGAACAGATGTGTTAGGAAGAAATTAAAGATATAGGCAAGCTGCTACGCTCTCGCTATTCCCCTGTTGAAATTTCGCTTTTAAATTTCCCTCATTGCACACCTCAATGCTTTTTGTTTCAGTGAATTCCAATTCAAGTGTGGGAAGTACCAAGTATGATCCTGATTTATTGAAAGCAGACGTGACCCACGCCAAGGACAGAGTCGCCAGATTAAAATGGGAGCTGCAACAAATTTCTGCCGAAATGCAACAACAGGAACGTGGTGTGGAAAAACTGACAAGGTTCGTTATTTCTTACTAACTTAGTAATACCTGCTAATCTTGAAGATTAGAACACTGACAACATTCTGACAGAATCCTGTTTCTAGGTGTATCTCATCTTCTTACTGTCTGTTTCAATATCCTGTAGTTCTTTTTTCTGTTTTCCCTGTTGAAACTCATCACAAGATTAATTTTTGAAAATTAGGCTGCTGACAACATTCTGACAAAATCCTCCGTCCTGGGCTGACCTACTTACTTCTTTCCAGGTGTATCCCTCTTCTTGCTGTTCCTTGGTCATTTTCTCTTCTGTTTTCCCTTGTGGGTTCCATAATACCGTTTGTCTGGTTATGTTACTGGGTGGTTTCCTCAGTGATTGGCCAATCTTTCCCCATTTTCTGTGCTAAATCTCATCTTCAATAGACAGTTGGTTTTTAAGGTTTGTTATTAATAATCTATATCTATATTCCCAACTACTGTTCAACAAGTTTTCCTAGATTTTATAAATTATTTCAGGCAACTATACCCCTATCTTCACAATGTCAAACTTTTACAAACTCTGTCTAATACCTTGACTGCAATAGCCACTTTTCTTGTATCACAGACAAAGTTAGTAATAGCTTGATATTATTGTGAAGAAGCTATTCCCCCTTATAGTCTGTGTATTCACGTTGAATTTACAATTCATTGAGTTTTATTTAAAGTTATTTAGTATAAAACAAATATTTAACTGTGATTTCTATTTTTGATTAGTTTATGTTATTTCAATGCTTGAGGGCTTGGTTTTCATTGTTTTATGTTTTTCCTTGTCAACTTTTTTGTGATTTTTTGAAAATATTCCGAATTCCAACTCCACCCTGATCATGATTTCTATGTTGACTGTGTATCACGTTTTTTTGTCTGATTTAGCAACCCTTGATATAAAAAACTTAAAGGAGAATAATAATTGACTGCTCTTTGATGACATGATATTTCAAAACATTTTAGATTTTTATCCCATTTCCATGAGTCAGTGAGGCAGGTTTTAGGGCAGAGGACTTGAAGGGACCCTCACCATAGAGATCACCAGTGGTATATATATAGTTGAAAATAAAAATACCTGTTATAAGTATAGAACGTAATTCTCATGTAACTGAGTTGTGAGTTGTATTCAGGTCTCATGGCCACTTTCATTATTCACAACTATACACTACTGGTAATCATTATGGTGTGATGGCATCTTTAAAGATCCTACAAAGTGAGAAACGGAAAAGGGAGCTTATAGCGTTGTATTTGAATAAATTTCCTTTGATGTTTACTGCCAGGCAAGATTGCTGTAACGATAGAAACAGTCAGTAAATTATTAACAAAAAAATTGCCAACATCGAGTGCACAATGGTGATTATTTGGCATTAAAGATAAAAAAAAAACAGAACGGAAAATTGAGTAATCAGCTTCGTACGTAATATTTGACCCAGTCTTGAAATATCATGACATACCCACGTAGTAATATATATATTGACTTGATAATCTAGCCTACGCTTTTTAAAGATTCTCTCCCACGTAGTAATATATATATTGACTTGATAATCTAGCCTACACGTTCTAAAGATACTCTCCCACGTAATAATATATATATTGACTTGATAATCTAGCCTACACATTCTAAAGAAACTCTTCCATGTAATAACATATATATTGACTTGATAATCTAGACTACACGTTCTGAAGATACTCTTCCACGTAATAATATATATATTGACTTGATCATCTAGCCTACACGTTCTACAGATTCTCTCCCATGTAATAATATATATATATTGACTTGATAATCTAGCCTACACGTTCTAAAGATACTCTCCCACGTAATAATATATATATATTGACTTGATAATCTAGCCTACACGTTCTAAAGATACTCTCCCACGTAATAATATATATATTGACTTGATAATCTAGCCTACACATTCTAAAGAAACTCTTCCATGTAATAACATATATATTGACTTGATAATCTAGACTACACGTTCTGAAGATACTCTTCCACGTAATAATATATATATTGACTTGATCATCTAGCCTACACGTTCTACAGATTCTCTCCCATGTAATAATATATATATATTGACTTGATAATCTAGCCTACACGTTCTAAAGATACTCTCCCACGTAATAATATATATATATTGACTTGATAATCTAGCCTACACGTTCTAAAGATACTCTTCCACGTAATAACATATATATTGACTTGATAATCTAGACTACACGTTCTGAAGATACTCTTCCACGTAATAACATATATATTGACTTGATAATCTAGACTACACATTCTAAAGAAACTCTTCTATGTAATAACATATATATTGACTTGATAATCTAGACTACACATTCTAAAGAAACTCTTCTATGTAATAACATATATATTGACTTGATAATCTAGCCTACACATTCTAAAGAAACTCTTCCATGTAATAACATATATATTGACTTGATAATCTAGACTACACGTTCTGAAGATACTCTTCAACGTAATAATATATATATTGACTTGATCATCTAGCCTACACGTTCTACAGATTCTCTCCCTTGTAATAATATATATATATTGACTTGATAATCTAGCCTACACGTTCTAAAGATACTCTCCCACGTAATAATATATATATATTGACTTGATAATCTAGCCTACACGTTCTAAAGATACTCTTCCACGTAATAACATATATATTGACTTGATAATCTAGACTACACGTTCTGAAGATACTCTTCCACGTAATAACATATATATTGACTTGATAATCTAGACTACACATTCTAAAGAAACTCTTCCATGTAATAACATATATATTGACTTGATAATCTAGACTACACATTCTAAAGAAACTCTTCCATGTAATAACATATATATTGACTTGATAATCTAGACTACACGTTCTGAAGATACTCTTCCAGTTCTCTACTCAATTGCAATGGAAATTTTTTGCCTTATCTTCACAATGTCAAGCTAATATGAACTTCATCTTTTACCTTGAGCCTGAACAGAAAGACTGTTATAAACTTTCTGTTGAGTCCTCTGATTAGCTGTATACTCTAGCGTACAATCCAATCAAATCGTTGCATTCCATGATACAAGAATAGTGGTAATTGCAGTCAAGGTATAAGATTAGTTTTTAATAGCTTGATATTGTGAAGCAATTAGTACAAGCTATTGGTAGCAATGTTTCAAAATGATGTCACCCCTTTAAAAAACAAAATATCATGGCCAACTGTTTGACGTAATACTTGACACTTGTTTTAACTTTTGGTATTTGAAATCTGTTTATTTCTAAATTGACTATTTGACAAACAATTAACGTGTTTTATTGTCTACACTGTGGTCTGACGATGGTAATTTTTTTTTGAAATTCGACCCTGAAAAACTGTTCTATGAAGTAACTAGAATGAATGAAATTTGTTTTAATGATGTCTATATACAGTGATATGTAAATAACCAAGTATCATCATTCTTCATTGACAATTTCTTACCAACGTCAACAATTTACATGTTGAGTTTTTTTTGCCGTTGTTGTGGTTTTTGATGATGCAACAATAATACGCTGTTTCCTGTCACAAGAAGATGGAATGAATAATGACAGGCTTTAAACTAAATATCAAGAATCTTCAGTGACTATTTAATACATCTATAATGATGGTGTTTCTGTTTGTTTGTGAGGCCTTCGTGACAAAAACATAATATTGCTAAACTCTTTCCCTTTCCTTCAACCGGTCGTTTTGAGTTTTCACAAAACGTTTGCCGTCTGTTACCAAATGATATAACACAATTCATTCAGTTCAGAACAACGCTTTGATAAGTTTTGCTTTATGAAGATATTCCTGTTAGTTGTCTGCTACGATAGACGATAGACGTACAAGTAGATACCAGTATATAAAACTGAAGTCACGAATCACAGCTATAGGGTTTATAAGTGTTAAAATATTTAACTCACTGTAGTTGTCATTAAACATAGTACTTTAACATGTAATATTAGTCAGTCACATTCTCTACATACCAACTGGACAGTCAGGACTACTGTCTCTATCATCCAGACTTTATACTTCTGTCTACAGTAATAACACAGTATCTTTTTATCTGTTTGAATTATTACCATTAATCTGTAATCTGTATGGTATAAACGAGACTAATGTGTCCTTTTTGACCAATAATTATCGTTGAAGAATTGACCGGTCTAAATCTCCAGATTTTAAGCAAACAAGTGTGTCTATTTTGTCAATGTTTTGATCAGACACATGTGTCTTAATACTGACTAGACATTATGTGTCTCTATTGAACAGACCTCTGATCTAATACAAATATCTGCTAGATAATTAGGCTTAGGTTCATGAGAATCCTATCAACTGCCTGGACTGACATAACCAAGCAAAATCAATCATATTCCAACTCTCTAACTGTCTGGACTACAGCCTGTACTCTATTTTATGCTTGATTTGATTTTTGCCGTAATTTTGAATCCATCTTTCACAAAAACGTACATCATAAAAATCTGTACAAGCAAGACAATTCCACCAATCAAAATCTCATCCAAATAAAGCCAAAATCAGGAGTAAAAGTTGTATAGTAGTGAACTTCTCGAAAGAGAAGTACCATCAGGTGTTTTGAAAAGAGTAAGCATGGTCTGAAATACAAGTTTGATGTATATGAAATCTGATGTTGGTTGTTGTTATATTTTCAGGGTAGATGAGAAGCTGTCTGGAATGAATGGAGGCTACAGTGTAACTCAGGCCCAGGGAATTTTAACAAAAATACGACAAATTCAGATGGCCATGTCTTCTAGTGAAAAAGAAAAGATGGAACTTATGCAGGTAAGGTTTAATTTGTCATATTCTCAACTGTCTGGTTGACAACTGCTGTTAATGCAGCGATTTGATTGGATTGTATATAAACGAATACAACCAATCACAGTCCTCCACTGAAAGATTGTAAAGATGAAGCCAGAAAACTTATGGTCTGTCTGAGTGCTCTAATTTGTTGTATTCGCTGGCCTACAATCTGTTACACAAGACTTGTAGTCAAGTCAATAGCCTGACATTCTAAAGATGCAAGAAAGGTGGCTATTACAGTCAAGGTATAAGTACGAAGTCTGTGATATCTTGACATTGTGAAGATGTGATACAAGAAAGGTGGCTATTACAGTCAAGGTATAAGACTTAGGTCATAATAACTTGACATTGTGAAGATGTTTCTGTCTAGACCACATCTTGTATATTCACCTATGTTTTCATCTGTATCTAGAATCAGCACTGTACACCACATCAAACATTGTACCAAATTGTATTATCAGTAATAATTTATATTAAATAATATCTGTTAGACTATTATGTTTAAATCTCATGATGTATATTGTTCACCCAAGTTATTTTAGTTTCCCTCAGGATATTTCCTGTTTGTATTTGACATTTCATACTGTTATTGTCAACAAGCAGGCAGAATATATTTCTGTAACAACATTTGACAGTTGTGGCATTCCATTTGAAAATGGAGGTTAAAAGTTTTTTTTAGTTTCGACTTGTTTACGTTTAAATTCTTATGCCATTTTAGTTGTTTATGTTGGTTTTTGAAGGTCATTTTGTATATTTTTACTGAATGAAATTGTAGTTAACACATTTCTCTTTTGTTTCTTGCTATTTTGACAGATTTACATGGAAAAAAATTTCACTCAACAATTGCTAAAATGCTTGTGCCTAAGATACTTACACAGAACTGTTACATTTGTCCCAATTTGAGGTTTTGAATTTGCCAGACATGTGTTATAGCTACCTCAGCCAGTGTTTACGGAATGAGTTCTGCATCTGATACATTCATTCCTCCCACCTGCTGCAAATTCCAAAACTGTTAAATTGCGAGAAAGTTGGCAGGAGGTGTAAAATTTGGAGAAGAGAATGTTTTTTATTTTGTTTTGTACGTTGTTTCTAGAGTAACGGTAAATATCATATGTTGTTAAGAGTAAAAAATTTACTATGAGTCATTGTAGAAGAATTCTGGGTATAAATTCCACTGATAGATGGCAGCGGGTAAAGATGCTTGCTTAGGCTAAGATAGAAAACTTCATTGGTTGTTATGGTCTACTATAACATCAGTAATATGGCCCTCACACCATGGTGATGTATAGTTGTGTATGGTTGCCAATAAAAATTGCAATCTAATCTAATCAAACTCTCGAGTAACTGAGTTGTGAGTTGTATTCAGAAATCATGATCACTTTTATTATTCACAACCATATACAACTAGTAATCACTATCGTGTGATGGAATCTTTAAGTCAAGCTAAGACATTGAGATCACAAGTTGTACAGGCTATGAATTGTTTTCAAGGGAGAACAAGTCAGTCTAATCATTCTGGAAATCAATTAGACAGTTTTTATCTCAATTTCATTCTCATTCAAACTACTTAACTGTTTCACCCATACAAAAAATTTCATAAAATTTCATATGAGAGCTAGTCACTTTAAATATTCTGGAAATCAATTAAGACTGAATAGTTTCAGGATGGCGTCATTGTCTGTTAAAGTGATCAGATTGCAGAATTGGCACCGGTGAATTTTGGCACATAGCGTGTGAGCTAAAGGTGTAGCCAACAATATCTCTGAGAATAATGGCAGGAAAAAAACAGTTGTTGAAAAATATGTGAATTCCTGACATTTTCAAGAGAATGTTTTTGTGATAAATTGTGCTAGCGGTGCACGAGGAAAGGACTGGCGCTACTTCTAAATGAAATTAGTACAGAACAGGGTGACCTAGGTAACTTTGAAAACATTTATTTAGATTAACAACATTTCCTCCTGCAGTTTATTTTTTCATTTTCTTTATTTCTCTTTACCGAGTATCTCTGATGTAATTCTGACGTCTGCCAAAAAAACTTTACCCTCGTAGAACTACATTTATAAAATTCATAACTCATAATTCATAACGTAATATCTTTCTACAATTCTGCTGCCGTTTTCATACCATAGTCACCATTAAAAATATTTACAATACAACGTGATTATTACTGTTCTCTTAATTCCTCCTGAAACATCAGGCTTTATTTATTTTTATCTTAAACAGATTGTAAAGAGGTTTTCTAAAAATTTATGTGTATCAGGGATACTGATAGTGATAGCATCAATTTGCACCATTCCAATTTTCAATCAGACGTCTATGATTCTTGTAATTCCATTAAAACTTTGCATTTTATGACGTCACTAAGACAAAGGTCTTTATATATCTATAGAAGCTTTTGCAATAGTGACGTCATCAAACATGGAATTGCAAGAACCACAGACGTCTGTAAATTGGAAGGGTGTAAATTGATGATAAGTAATGTTGATATTGTAGGTTATGTTCTTGTGTAAAAGATTAAGAAAGTAAAACTAATCTATCTTCAGCTTGGCCTAGAGTTTATCTCGACTTGTAGAGAAATTATCACTGAAGTCTGAAGTTAACTTGGTTTATTTATGAATGAATTTTGTATGTTTATAATCCTGATATATCATCTTTATATCTTACATATAACATTCATATCTAGATTTATTAGAGGAGATCTAAACTGTTATTAAATAAGCCTTTAATTCGGTGAATCCTGATATATCATCTTCATATCCTACCTATAACATTCATATCTAAATTTATTAGAGGAGATCTAAACTGTTATTAAACAAGCCTTTAGTTCGGTGAATTTTTTGAGTACAGTATTAATGAATACAGAAAAATGAAATGGAGTTATACATCTTACTTTGTTTAAAGAGAATTATCTGATTTACTTTTTTCCTACGTAGAATCTTACACATGTTGGCCTTTGGTATCAGAGTTTATAAGTTGAGTTTAACACTGATATCAACCAAACCTTTAGTGCGATCAAGCATGGTTCTGAACCTCACCACTAACAGTGATGGTGGATTAAGGTTCTGAGCTGATTTTTTAGGGTTTTTTCTATCTATTAAGGTGTTGATTGTAATTTTATTCCAGGTGATTTCATAGTTTTATTGTCTGTTTTTTTCTCACTAGACTATCTTTCTTTAAAATCTATGAAAATTAAATTTCAGAT
Organism: Lottia gigantea; assembly: GCF_000327385.1. Lineage (NCBI taxonomy): Eukaryota > Metazoa > Mollusca > Gastropoda > Lottiidae > Lottia > Lottia gigantea. Next base: position 284,313 of record NW_008709463.1, read on the forward strand.
TCAGAAAAATACCCGAATATATTTCACCAAGTTTGTTATTTAACTGTTATATATTTGATACACAATTTAAAAGCCAGTGACGTAAATGTTGTACTTTGTTGACATTTAAAGTTGATATAATATGTTGTTAGTTGACCCCTGATATCCGAATGTTTGACCCCATGTAGCGTTGCTGTTAATTACTTTAAAAGGACAAATTCGCTATTCGTTAGTCCAATTGTACCTAAGTTTCAGAAATAAGAATTTTTCAGCTAGCTATTTAAGGGTTCTATCAATTATTTTAAAGGTACTGACCCTCGTTTCACAAGAATTTATACGACAAAACTTTTACGCTAAGTGAAGAAAAGTTATTTTTGTCATTTTCAAATCGTTAATTTATAATGTTTACGCCTGTACATTCATCTACCATATTTTTCCATTCGTTTAACCAATCGTACCTTAGTCTCAGAAACAGGATTTATTTGGCTAAGCTAATCAGTAATAGTGTTCACAGCTCACTGTCGCCTTATTAGCTCTTGTTAATAATAACTAGTTTCTTTTCAACTGTCCGAACCTAATATATTGCATATTTTACTTTCTGTTGCTACTCTCAAGGTTTTTAAAGATCCCTCGTCAGCTGGAAATCGAAAAAGATCAGGCTAATGCGGCTGTCCTGGCAAAATTTCCCTCATGGCACCCTGCATGGCGTTGCCCGTCTTCATTAGCCCACAAGGTGCAGAAAAGTAGGACGTAAAACTCCATTCATTTCATTTCATTTACTCTCAAGGTTATTAATTAGTAAAGTGTATTCTAGTTTTTTTGAGGCCTAGTTAAGATTATGATTTGGGTTATTTCTGCTGTGGATGCTAGGTACAGTACAGGTTTTGGCCTTGTGGCATTTAGAGATCCACAACTTCTAATCTTGGAAAAAGTTTGGTTTTATTCAGTGTTTTTGAAGTTTCATATAAACCAAAATACAATGTATTAAACAGTTATCTGGTTTGATATTGGCCTGGCTATTATTATTAAAGATTGACATATCTAGGTCATGTATATATATATATAACTAATTAGCCCTGGAGGCCTGTAGGAAACAATGTTTTAATGTTATTAAGTTTAATTACTAAGTCCTACTTTACTACTGTATGTATAGTTGCCTACTTTACTACTGTATGTATAGTTGCCTACTTTACTACTGTATGTATAGTTGCCTACTTTACCACTGTATGTATAGTTGCCTACTTTACTACTGTATGTATAGTTGCCTACTTTACTACTGTATGTATAGTTGCCTACTTTACTACTGTATGTATAGTTGCCTACTTTACTACTGTATGTATAGTTGCCTACTTTACTACTGTATGTATAGTTGCCTACTTTACTACTGTATGTATAGTTGCCTACTTTACTACTGTATGTATAGTTGCCTACTTTACTACTGTATGTATAGTTGCCTACTTTACTACTGTGGAATTGCAGGAACCACAGACATCTGATTGAAAATTGGAATGGTGTAAATTGAAGCTATCACTGTTTTTGATAAACATATGTTTTAAGAAAACTAGCTATTATAGTGTTTATTTATAAACAATATTAAACTGTTACGTATTCTCTATAATTTTAGACCCTTGCCAGATTAAAAGAAGAATTTTTATTAAGTCGTTATGGTGGTTCGTCTCCTGATGTCTCAACCCTGTCTTTAAATCAAGATCGTTCCACGACGGCATCACAGACAGATTTACGTGGAGAGGTAGGCATCAAAATTTATTTCCTTAACACACAAGCTAATAAGAAACAGGAAGTTTTTAGCTGAGTCAATCAGTAGTTCACTGTCTTCAAATCTGTCTTCATATGTGTCTAGTATTACATTAACGAGCATTTTCCAGCCAACCTTTGTCCTGATATACGACCATAACCACCATAAGATAACAGTTTATTGCTTAAATATTCAAGACTCAAATCAATCTCTGAAAATAGTGAGCTTGTCCCTTTAAAGTCAAATTCCCTCAAGAAATGATGCTGTTCTTTTTCCAGTTTGGTTTGTCTCAAAGTCGTTATATCGTAGAAAAGGCCAGATTACGTCTGCAATGTGATGAGGCATATCAAAAACTGAGTGATTTGAAGAAGAAGCTAGCCACAGTGGAGGATAAAATGATCCCTGGACAAACCGAGTCAGATAAGGATAGATTGTTATTGTTACAAGAGAAAGATCAGTTGGTTCGAGAGCTGAGAAGTATTGATCCTAAGGGAAGGTCCGAGGATGAAATGACGTCCATTCGACAGAGAATTCGTCAGCTAGAACAAGATCTTCAAACTGGAATGGAACTCTCCAATAAACAAATTGCTGAAAGGTGAGAATAGTTTTTATTTCAATTGATATTTGATAAAAAACAGGTTGATTCAATATCCAACACTCCTGTCAAATAATTTTGGGTTACGATATCAAAGATTGATTATTATCAAGAAACAGGTTCTACATGACACGCTTTGATTGGTTAAAAATACTACCTTTGGGACAGACCCTTGATAGAAAACTTTCGAGATTAAAATATCTTAAAACAAATAAGAAACAAAATCTAAATTGGATTTGAAAGGAGTGATTATGGTCTGCTTCACATTTTATGGACAAGACTCATGGTTTGATTTTAAAATCGTTTTCGTTTCAGATTAAAACTACAAAATGAAAAGACGTCCATTCAACAACAACTTTCTGAAACAACCAAATTAACATCACAGCTAGAGATGCAGTTGAAGAGGTGGGTTAGATTGATATCTTCTTGATAAAAGGGGAGGGGGGTCAGTTCCAAAAATTTGGAAAATTTGATTAAGTGGAGAAAGCAAAAATAAGGTGTGTCTCAAAATCCAAAAACCCAAGCTCTATGTTGGACCCATCTTCTCAATGTCAAACTATTCTGAACTTTGTCTTATACCTTGACTGCGAGGGGACTTGGTTTGGCTGTAGTAGTTAACCTAAAATACAACCAAATCGCTGTATTCCAGGATACAAGAATAGTAACGATTGCAGTCAAATTTGCTCAAAAAACTGCTGAATTCTAGAAACCTTTACTATATCTTTTCAGCATGTCTTTCAGTACGTTGTCCATATCCTCAGGATCAAGTCTTGGTTCCATTGGATCATTGTCAGCCAGTAGTCGCGGTTCCTTAAACTCTCTTAGTGCCATAGATATTTACAATCAGGCACAAACAGGAAGTGATGTCAATATTCAAGACTTACATCAACGCGTTGAAAAACTCTTACAAGGTCACAGTACGTGTATGTCACCAATAAACGAAACACACGTCCCAGTCGCGGAGCCTGAATTCACTGGCGACTTTCCACGACCCATGGCAGAAATAACTGCCGCAGCTACCGAGCAATACTTACAAAGTGTGATGGCAAGTAACGAGAATGTTGCCATAGCAACAAGTCACGTGAAACCTCCGTCACCAAAGACTTCTATATCATTAGCATCCCAATCACCAGGTTCTGTAGAAGTGGGACCCCTACCATCTTACGAACAGCATGTAGAACGTCAACGTCGCATTCAAATCGGTAACTCATGGACAATAAACGGAAGTGTCTTACCTCCAAATCAACTAGAACAATCAAAACATGTGGACGCTCTTTCGAACTTACGACCTGAAGTGAACAATTCCCGCCACCCCCCTGCCTATATATTGGGTGCTATAGTGAGTAATAATAACGTTGTGAAAAGGCATGGTGGAGGGGAACTATTTGATTCGACATCGAACCCTCCATTAAGTCCTATCAGTGAAAATAGTTCGGGTGTGTGTAATAATCTGTCGGGCGGTAACACGCGGAGTGTGTCTGCTGCTGTCAGTGACGAATCAGTAGCGGGTGATAGCGGAGTATTTGAGGCTTCTGTTAAAAGGTAAGTCCTTTAATATTATTCAACTTTTGACTGTTGTAGTGTAAAGGCTGACTAGAATTTCGAAACAGCTCTTATTGTTATCTGCAATTTGATTGGTTCATTTTATGATTGGTCAAGGTGTTTGGCCAGGAACCTCCTGGTGGAGGATCTCCAAGCCAAAGTTGTTATCCTTGTGGCCAGAAATGTATTTTCTTCTATCATTCAATCAAATTTGAAAATCTTGATTTTTGTTGGGATAATTGGAAAAGAAGAATGTTTAGTCTCTGTTTATTTGTAGAACTGTAAATATTGTCTCTGTTTATTCGTAGAACTGGAGATATTGATGAAGTATTAGAATCAAGATTAGAGAGTGCTCAAATACAGATCAAATTAAAGTAAGTCTAGAATATATTACTATAATAAATGTTTTTGCACCCAATAAAATTTTCTTTCGTACAAAAATTTCTCCATTGAATACTGCATAGCATTACCTGTTTTCAATAGCCCAATTAGGTATGATGTAAGCATTTTGGTGCAGTAAAGATATTTTTACAGGCGGTAACCTTTCCAAACATTTACAGTCCCTTATCATTCCTGTTTATGAAATATTAATGCAGAGGACGTTAAATATCTTGGATGCTGAAAGATCTGTGTCAAACAGGTCTTGTTTCATTTGGTATCAATAACTGTTAATTCTACTAAGAATACATGAATGAGTCAACCAAACATGCTTCACTTATCTCTAAATATAAATATTAGATGGTGAAAACCACAAACTGTGTAGGTGTGTTGAAATCTCAGCTGATTTTAGCGAGTGTGGGAGTTAAAACTACTTTATTTTAAGTACTCTACTCAATATCTAGTTTCACTTCTGGTAAAAACCTAATAATTTTCTTGTAAACAAATTTTTAAAACAATTTCATCATTTTACCAGAATGTTGATGAAATTTGTTAGAGTGAAACAACAGTTGTTAACTTTGATAATTAAATCTAATGGACTTCCTTAATTATTTTTATTTGTATAGAAATTGATTTATATGAATTGTATATTTCTATACTTTTCAAAAAGCACAACAGATATGACAGACATATTAAGGTTTCTAAGCCTAATGTTTTGGTGATGAGGGAATGCTGTTTATTGTAATATAAACGCCACATGTATTTACATCAGTCCAATGGACAAAATAATAACTAATATAGATATTGAAAGATAAAAATATTCAAATATGTCTACTTATTCATTTACAACGTGATACACAACCAAATTAACAATCTCAACTTGCCAGTTATTTCATCATTTTAAATAGTTGTGGTTTTTGAGGATGGGAAGGGTAAATTCTGATGAATTTATTTAGAAATTTGATTGAAAACAAACAACAAAATCTGTCAAAATTTTTATCGTTTGATTGGAGATTAGACTGTAGCATGAATTCGTGTAGGATGAGGGATGACTGAAAGGTTTCTCATCAAGTTTAGAAACTTTAATTGATGAAGTAGGCTACTTTTGATTCCTTATAGTCTGTGAGCCATTTACCGGTTGTATCTGATTCTTGCTCAAAATGGCAGGCTTAAAATCACTTTGTAAATTGGTACCAATTATGAGCATTCATGATTGGCTGAGAATATATTTTCCATCCAATCAGCATTGACTAAATTTTCTGTTAAGTGGTTCACTTAATTGTTGAGAATTTGACAATCGCATGATATTTTGACTGACAGCTGGTATAGGGGATCCAATTCTCTCTATTGATCTTACTGCTATATTTACTAGTTCTAAGTATTTCAAATAGAACTTCTCTAAATGTAGACTTGTATATTAGTCTAAAAATGACTCATGATCCATGACAGAGGATTCAACCTTTTCAGTCAACCCTCAAACTAGAATATAATATGTAGGTGGGTAGATATAAATATTTACAAGTTATAATTATATTGGTATGTGGGCGTGAGAATTTACTCAAGTTATATTACCTTATTACATTTAAGTAATTTATGAAAGCACAGGCATGTAGGCTCTATTGAGAGAGGATAGTGTTTCTGCAGTTAGTTTAATTAATATAATATAATTTGAATATTTGAAATGAAAATCCATTATCTTCAGAATCAGAAATATAAAAAATAAGAATACTGCTTCCTACAGGAGCAATAATATCACATAGAATTATAATAATCATTTTTACTTGTAAAATTTGGGAATATTTAACAAGTTAACATATAAATATCAAACATATTAAATATTGTTTCCATCATTTAAAACTACAGGTAAAAACTTTGCAGACGTGAAATAATGGTGGCAACTAAGAGTTCTTGCTGACAGCATGATTCCTACCAAAAGTCTAAAAATGTCAAAATTTTCATTAAAATCACACGAAACTATTAATTATTAGTTAAAGTTTAAAATAGAGGAATGTGTTTGAAGTCTGTCTACTAATATTTGTCTAATGTTTCTTGTACTTCTGTTAGTTTGAGATGCATGTTGGGAATTGAACAAATGCCAAAATCATTTAGTTTTTTTTATTTCTTCAGTAGAATTTAAACTCTGAATGTCTGCAGACGAAGCTTTTCTTAAAAACTCTGCAATTAACTTTTAAAATTACAAGTTAGACAAAACTTAATAATAACTTAGCAGTTTATTGTCTTTTAAAAACTAATTCCAAAACATAGATTCCTGCAAGTTATTCCAACTAAGATAAAAGGTTTCTGGAATTACATGGTACCATAAATTCTTATTTTCATGCAAACTCAAGAATTTTTGATAATGCTCACTAATTCTAGTTTATGAGGAACTAATATTGAATAAATAAATAATCACATTATCTTGTTATTTTGGATTAAAATTAGATAAAAACATCTGAATTCTTGTAGATTACGAGGTTAAAGTGACTTTCCTCTCAATAAATAGTCTTCAGAATTACCAGAACTTCACAAAAATCACATAATTCATTCAAATAGGCAGAGTATCAAAAAAAAGACGTGTTGTAATTTTAACATTCAAATACAGATAAAGACACGTGGATTTGAAGGCTCAAATTTCGATTGTGAGCTGTGAACACTATTACTGGTTGGCCTAGCTGAAAAATTCCTGTTTCTGAGACTAAGGTATGATGTGTTAAACGGATGGTGAACCTGTCTTTTTGACGATGTTGTGTTATATGATTATTTAATACATCTTTCTGTTTTATTTTAGATATGAAAATATAGAAAAGATTCTGAAGATTGGAGTGGAACAGGGGAGAAATTTCTCTGCTCTACCATTTCCTAAAAATACTAAAGTGTAAGTAGAATATCTTTTGCTGATTTCAGTCTGGTATGATCATAGGCTTAGACTGAAGGTGTCGAGGTAGGGCCCCAGGGGTAAACAGGGGTAAACAAACTGTTCAGCTAAATAGAGGTAATTTGGGGGGTCATATGACAAAAATAGGGTTTTTCACTGCCCCTATCAAAACATCAAGGCTGTATATTTTACAGACTGTACACAATATAATATATACCATAATAAATCTTACATATTGTCATGGTAACATTTTAATTATTGTAAAATTCTATTTTTCAGATGCATAAAAACTGCTCTTCTTCCTCACACTGCTGAATTATGGGAAACACGTGCCATTACAGATTTAAAATCACCGAAATTTAACGAAACCCATCTGGTCCAGATACAAGAATCTAAACTCTGCTCTCAGACTCTACAAGTTAATGTTTTCTGTATTTTGGACTCTGGCAGAGATGACTGTCTGGTAAGCATCAATCAATTAAAGACACTCATAACAATTGCACTAATGCGGTACTATTGGTTGTGACAATATGTTCCATATGTAATCACAGCAGTCTATCCGCACACTCAACACATACAATATGTAATCACAGCAGTCTATCCGCACACTCAACACACACAATATGTAATCACAGCAGTCTATTCGCACACTCAACACACACAATATGTAATGCACGTCCAAAATATTGGTTGTATTTGTAAACATCATGCAAGTGTTAGGGAGACTGAAAGATTATTCCTCACTAACTTGTTATTTGTTGATTCTGTTCAATTTAGATTATGTTAATAGACTCAGAGTTAATGATTTAAAACATTATCTCCTGGATGTCCATATCTACCACCAACTATACATTTGAACATGTGGACTCTCTGAAAGAATGCCAAGTACACCAATTTTTCACCAAATCTCCAGATTTTTTTTCTTGACCTGTACACATGTATGTGAACACCAACCAGCTTGCTGATAATATTAACCACTTTATTTCAGGGGTCATTTCAAGTGAGTTTAGCTGATTTTGATCCTAAAGAAATCTCGATACGCTGGTTCAATATACTGAATTTTAAATTCATGCAACCAGCTGTACGTAAAGTCTGCACTGGATCATCAAGTCAACAGTCATCATCGGGCAGTTCAGAGATCAATAAAGCTTCCAGTCTTATAAACAAGGTAGGTAGAAGTTTATACTAGTTGGAAAGCTGGCTTGGTATGTGCTCTGACTCAGCTATTATTGATTAAGGAATTAACATATTTTGTGGACTCTTAAATGGGAAAGCCAAAGTAGGTATAGCTAGTCACATGGTGGAGTGGGGTCACATGGTGGAGTGGGGTCACATGATTGGGTGGGGTCACATGATTGGGTTGGGTCAGATGGTAGGGTGGGGTCACATGTTCCTGAAGAGAGAGGGCCAATATCAAGCTATTACCAAGTGAAACTAATACCTTGACTGCAATAGCCACCTTTCTACCTAAGAAATTGCTGCATTTACAAATTTTTGTGTTACAAGTAAGGTGGCTTTTAAAGTCAAGGTATAAGATGCAGTTACATTGATAAAAGTAGGAGTATATTATCTTGACTTGTGTTCTAATAAAAATTATCAACACAGAATTAAAATAGTTTTAAGAAGATTACATAAAATGATATAAAATTAATTAAAACTGATAAAACCACAGACTTAAAGTGACAGTACCTAATGTTTCACCCCAAATTAAAGTGACGGTTCTTCATCAAATTATTCAAATATTGCTCTTAAGTGGTTTACTATTGGTTGAATTTCTAGTTCCCCAGCAAACCCCATTTTGCATGAATAGTTCAAGATAGTTCGCGAACATTTTCAAAAGAAGCAAAATCTTCATTAGTCTTTTGACAACCAAATAAATTAACTTATGACATTCTCCGTGGCTATCTTTGTTGAAAAACAGTTTCATTATTTAGTTTTTGTTTCACGTAAACTGAATAATTCGAAAAAATTATGCACCAATGCACCGCCTATTTTTTTTTGAAATAAAAAAATTCTCTCTGATGTTGACTTAACAATCTACACTTAAAAACCTCAATAACATACCAGACAGACAAACCTCCTGCTGTCATCTTGAATTAAATCCAACTCACTTGTTTTACAATTTCCTTTGATATTGCTAAAATTCTTCAAGTTTTTTAAACTTGCATTATGGTGATAAGAGACAAAAAAACAAAAAGTTTAAATTTACCAGACGACAAGTTGGTACACTTTCATCACAGTCGCTAGGTATGAATTGGTGCTGGGGCTCAGATTTTGTTCTCAGAAAGCCCTTACGCACCCCACCCTAACGACAGGGCTGTACACTTTTGTCACAGTTAACCCTAGTCGAAGACATCTGCCTCTATTCTAACCTCAGAATGATATTGTGAAAGTTGTCGACTGGAATCGGTCAGAAAAACTTGGCCCTTTATTTATGGAGATTTTCCACAACCTTGAAGGTGTTGGCTTTCTTTAACATATTTATTTTTGAAATCCTGATACTGAGGTATCACCAATACTTTAGTTTTGTTAGTATCACGTGACCCTGTGACCCTTGAATACCTTCATAACAGTAGGATATAAAACTCTATTTCATTACAACAGTACATTGTAATTCTTCAACATGAAAGACTAATTATAATTAAATTACTCATGTTTATTTTGATGGTTGAAGTTCGTTAATATTTTAACGAGGTTTTTATTTTCTAATTAAATCAGACTTAGTGGGATATAATGAAGTTGAATGAAAGTTTGGAAATCTTCCTAATATCTTAATTTCAATTTTCAAAATAAACACAACATTAATCAAACTTTTTTGTTGAATTGGTTGCCAAAATTAATTAACTTAATAATTCTGTCTGTATGTAAACTTTGCAATGTAGTTTTTTTTTCTGTCCATGAATAGGGTTCTATAAATTAACCAATATAAAAGTGGAAAAGAAGGCTTTTCATCTTAGTTTATAATTCAATTATTTAAATAATGTAGTCTGGTTTATCAGGACATTTTAAAATACATACAAAAAATATATATATATTAGCAGGTAGAAATATTAAAATGTAGTCTGGTTTATCAGGATGTTGTAAAATACTAAAAAAATATATCCAATGAACAAGTAGAAATATTAAAATGTATTAAACTCTATTTTAACAGTGAGAATTTTATATTATATTATCATAGTTTTAGGAAAATAACAATAATTTAAAACAATTTTTACATATTCAGAAAAAATATATATATTAACAGGTATATGAGAATAACAATAATTTTTTAAAATTTTACGCATTCAGAATTTGGGGGAGACATTTCCTAAGTGAAATCTATTTATAAGAATGTGATTTTGATTTCTATTTCAGAAAGAAACTTCCAGTAACAATGATAAAGTTCAATTGTTATTAGAGGCATCATCTGCTAAATTACGGAAGTCTTCATTATCCAGTGAAGATAGATCTTCATCTCTAGAAAATAATAGGTAAGCTTAAAACTTCTGTTAAAAGAAACAGGCTGAAAATGGTTTTTTACCATGTGTACACTGAGCCTCTTTCTTGCAGAACAAAATATTCTATGAAAATCCTGTTGTCTTGGAAGACAGTTATGTCATACATTGCAAAGCTTTCATTCCTTCATAGGGTGACCTTCTTTACCATAGACATCAATTAAACAACATAGTTAGCAGACATCCTATTTTTATTTTTGTATCTATTTTGTGAAATTCAACATGAGGTATTTGCTATGATATAGTTATGGCCCTGTAATACTCTCACCTGTATGTTATTATAATAATATATTTGCAAGGACATAATCTAAAGACTTATTTATTCTGTGTTTTCAGTCAGAGTAAAGCATCATCATTACAAGTCAAGTTAAAAGAAGAGTCCAGTGATGAATCTACCATCATTTCATCACAGACGTCAACCTTGACTAGAAACCAAGGTAGGTAACTCTGGAAGCATTTACTGCCTTAGACTTGGCTTTCAGGGAAATTTCGATGAGCAAGTTTGTTGAGAAATGGATGATACTTAGTTTTACTATGCTAACACTTTTCTAAACACCTGATGGTACTTCTCTTTGAGAGGAGTCCACTACTATACAGTTATTACCCCTGATTTTATCAGAGATTCTTAGTAAACAGAATTTTTTTGCTTTTACTAATTATTGTTTTTCCAAGAATACTATAACATTAAAGGGTTAAAGGGACTTTTCCTAGAATTTCTTCTTTTATCAAAGAATCATTGACTAAGAAATCCAATTTAAATACAATTTTGCTCATCACTCAATTCACCTTTTCTCTGGAATATTTGCAGGTCCAGAAGCTATGGAAGGTCATGGTGATACCAATAATGATCGAGATGATAATGAAAATGATGATGATGATGATGATTATTGTGAAGATTGTGATAATGATTTGGAAGAGGAAGATGAGGGGGTGAGGATATTGTTATTTTTGAAGGGGAAAGTTGCGTTCTAAATTTAAGTTTGATATTCTTATACGCAACTATACAACTGGTGATCACTATGGTGTTAGGGTGTATTGAGATGAGTCTCAATGAAAGCACTGGCCTAGGTCACAGAGCAATAGATAAGTCAATTAATTATTTTAAAATTAGTTAGTCATTAGTATGATTTTAGTTGTGAGGGTGCTTTAAGTAGAATGTTGCCCTTGTTTTGATAAATCTGGGTTTCTCTTTTGGTTATCAAATTCTGAACTTTAAGTACTTGTTTGTTTCAGGATTATAATGAGGTTCATCAACTTGTCCTGGAAGAATTGGAGAGATTAGAAAATTCAGACCAGTTTGACGAGAGATTCACAGAATCAGACGAATCATTACATATTCATAAATGTGACCAATCAACAAACACTGAGGGTGAATACAGACTACGCGAGGCTAAACGACGTTCACACGAAGCTGTACGCAACTCTGCCATCAGACGGTCCCAAACTTTCTCTCCAGCCTGTCGGCAAGGTCCAGGATACATCTGTAAGGTAAGGGAGATAACTACAATTTAATCTGAAAATGACAGACATTGCCTGGTTGGTTGAAGGGCAATGGGCTGAAATATTTGAACAGTTCAGTAAAGATGGAAGTCGCCTAAATATTTTGTGAAAAATCTCTGATAACGTTATTAGCCATATTGACTCTCCCAAAACTGATTTAAAGCTGACAAACCTTATTACAAACTGACATCAGATTTTGTCCTGCCATTTACACAACCACAGTATAGTAGAATGAGTAATATTCAGCCATCAAAAATGAGCCTGTGTCATAAATTTTTCCTGTTTATTTATAGTTAAATAGAAGTGATAGTGATAGTTCTATGCCTAAATACAAGAAAGGACCATTCCATCGTAATGCTCTAGAAAGGAGAAGTTTAAGATGGAAAAAGGTAAGAGTTTTTAGTAATATTAGGGGCTCTCACCAGCTGAATGAATTCGAATCGTTAATACTTTTTCAAATACGAACAGCAGTCATTAATTTTAAAAACAACTCTCTTGTAACTGAGTTGTGAATTGTGTTTGGAAATCATTACAATTTTTCCAAATATTTCCAAATTCCAATTTATTGCTGATATGTTGTTTTAGATTTTTTTATTTTGTTACCTGATTGTTTTTTTACTTTGTTTTTCAGCCTGAAGTAGAGACAACTGGTCCACCGTCTAGCGCCCTTCCCATGAGAACTTCCCTGGATCTAGAATTAGACTTACAAGCTAACCATACCAAACTGGATCATCTTAAAGATGAAATTGCTCGACTTAAAGACATCAATAAACGTTTATCTGATGCTAAAACCAAAGGTAAAATAAATCTGTTAGCTTTAAAAACAAGAGTTCAAGAAAGGCTTGGAAAAATATGACAGTTTTAAGACCAAATAAGGGCATTGAGTTTTTGAGTTCTCAGTTAGAGTCTTATGCCATACTGTATTTTGTCTAATCCTTGTAAGATTTAGAAGTATCACAGCACATTAAGAAACCGTTGTTCCTTAATGTATTTTGTCTATTTAATACCAAAAGATGTTGTCTTAACACCACAAAATATAAATGTGAATTTGGGTTAATTTTGAAAAAATAAATAATTAAATATTTCAGGTGAAACAGAGCTGCCACAATGGATGAATGATGATCAGAGTTTCCAGAACTTACTTTCAGAGGCTGAGAAATTGGTAAGTTTTGGTGTGAAATTCAATCTTAAGTTGATTTTGAAACAATATTTTAACTTTGGTTGATTTTGAAAATATGATAATCAACCAAACTAACAGAGTTTATAAAACTGGACATTGACTCTTACCTTCTTCCATGTTAAACTTCTTCTTTCTAGAACATTACGATTGGACAATCCTTTCTTATAATTAAGCCTAGAACTATCACTATCAATATTGTTGTGATATTGATATATAAAATAATAATTTGTAATGAACAGGTGACTAGTTTTAAAGTATTCAGGTTGATTTTGAAATCAGTGGTACTTTTTTATAAACAGGTTGATTTTGATAAAGTTTGATTTAATTGATTAATTAGTTAAAACAAGTTGTTACTCTGAGTTTCATGCTGTGTGATCTTCAGATAGATATTAAGGTTTAGAAAATAACATCAAGAACTATAAATAACAAGGGCTGATTTTAAATTTAAGTTGTTTGGATTGATTGGATTGAGATTTTAAAAAAAAAGGCTGTATGAATTGATTTTATATAAATTATATTTAACAAGTGGTTGATTTTTTGCTTTATGATAAATGTTGAATAATGGAATTAAATATTTTAATAGCAGAACCCTGATTCCAGAAAGCGTAAAATAAAAAAAGTTGATATTTTGTTTTCAGACTCTGTCATTATTAAAAAGATGTGTAAGAAACTTCATTTTGGCATTTTGATATTTTTGCATGAATTTTCAGATTTTCCCTAATATTTTTGTCATAATTTTCCTTTTTAGTGATTGTTCAAAATATTTAAGCCTGCCATTGTCCCTTTAACATATATTTTTTGATATTTTTTGATATTTTTTGATATTTTTTGATATTTTTAGAATTCCTATGTTAATTTTGAATAATTGATAGTGTTATTATTTGAGAACCATTGTTTTTAATATGATTATTTTACAACAGTTTTGACTGAATAGCATAAGTTTTTGTGAAATAAGAATCAAAAATCTAAACTGAATTTTAAAGAATTATTCATATCAATTATATGGATGTATGAAACTGTGACACAAAAATTATATTAACATAATTTAATAAACCATACAGATGACTGAATTATAATTTATTATTTTGATTACTTATTAAAGATGTCTTCACACTATAGTGATCACCAGTATAAAGTTTCTTACATATCTCTCATGCTACTGAGTTGTGAGTTGTGTTCAGATATCATGACCACTTTCATTATTCACAACAATATACAACTAGTAATCACTATAGTGTGAGGTTTTGAAGTTTTGTGTAGGTTATTTTTTTTTCTTCTGAAGTTATTTTTATCGATAGAAGCATGATTTAACTGGTAAATGAACTGTATAAAAACTATTATCAATAAATTGCATGATCATATATGAAACTATTTGGTTCTTACAATGATTTATTAAGTCATATTTTAAAAAGGTTATAATATTTTAACAAAGCCTTCAAATCACATTTAAACCTATTTCTAAACCTTGGATTGTGATTTGAAGTCTTTGTTGAAATATTATAACCTTTTTAAAATATGACTTAATAAGTCGAGGAAGGAGATATAAAATGGTTGTATTATGTTATTTCTATGTAAGAACTATATGTAGTTTTGTATGTGTTTTATCAGAGACAATATTTCAGGCATGTTTGAATCCAATCTTATTAAAAATAGATTACTGTTTTATATAACTTTTATTTTAACCAATTTTAATTCAAATACAATTACAGTTTCATATCTTTTTCTATTTCTGATACTTTTAGTCTACATTGTGATCTAAATTAACTTTCTTCCAAAGACCTGTCCCAATGATGTTAGTTTTAACCAATCAAAGCCTGTCGAGATAAAATAAGGAATTGTGGGATATCAAAAACTAATGTAAAGCCATATGACAGCTTCGTTAGAATTTTAGGTTGTTAGGTTAGATTATAACAATATTGTAACTCACTACGAGTAATTTTTTAACTAAAAACAAAAAACAAAAAAACACTAAAAATAAAATAAACAATAAATAGTAAATAATATATTTGTTTATATTTTAGGCTCAGAGAAATGAAATGAAAGCCAATTCATCAAAACAAGATCGTCGAGCAGAACAGTTGTTAAAACGAGCGACGAGAGATGTTCAACGAATGAGAAAAAACAGTCCAGCATCTAATGTTATTTCATTTAAGTAAGAATACCTTCTAATTTATAAACTGGTATGATTTTGTCAGAGTTGATACACAAGATTTTTAATGTGAATATGAACATTTCACAGTGGTTTATATACAATAATTACTGATTGAACCAAGTCCACGGGGCCCCACCCTCAGAAATAAAATGTAGGAGAGCATATGTTAAAAAAAGAATTCCAGGGGTAAGGCCCCAACCAACTTCAGTTCACTATATAGTTGAGCCTCTGACATTTTGGGAATTATTTAAAACAAATACAGTTGAAGAAGATTGTAAGAATTATTCCAAATGACCAAATCCATTAAGAATGATTTCATTGTATCATAAACATATTTTGGTTTTATTTTTTTATCCTAGCTATGTTGATATATCAATGGTCATCCCACCCTTAAGAAATGGATTTCGTCTGACAAAGAAGTACTGCTATGTGAACCTTTTTTAACTTCTGCAAATGATTTCTTTCAGAGAAAAAATGGCATTCATTACATCAGCTAAAACAACAGTTCCGGTTTTACCTGGAACCATCATGACAGAAATACCAAAAGATAGAGAGAGACTGGAGGAATTTCTAAGAGATGATAGGATTGGTGAAGAAGTATGAGTTATCTGCCCTTTGCTGATTGGTTGTTAGGCATATTGTTAGCAGCAGATGGCGCTAGTATTTAAAGACAGACGAACAGAATAGCAGACGTGTTGACAGACAGCATGAAAAATTTCAGAAAATCTCATTATAGATGATCTGAAAATTTGTTTTGTTGGAAAATGGAGGGATTAATAGTTGTCAGGAAGCAGACGTGAATGAAGTAAGGGGAGGTAACTCTAGTGTGATATCTGTGTTATGAGTGAATGGAGGAACTATGTAACTCTATAATTCAAGAATTCTGTGACAAAAATCTTACCAATATTCATTT
Organism: Lottia gigantea; assembly: GCF_000327385.1. NCBI lineage: Eukaryota > Metazoa > Mollusca > Gastropoda > Lottiidae > Lottia > Lottia gigantea. Next base: position 300,677 of record NW_008709463.1, read on the forward strand.
TCTTTTCTTTTAAAATTTTTGGGGAGTAATTAGCTGTTTTAAACAATTATGATTTTAGTCTTTCAGTCAGGCTATATTCTCCAACAATAATAAAGATTGCAGGAAAAACCTTCCAGTAATGATTTATAGGGGAGGGGGTAATGATTTATAGGGGAGGGGGTAATGATTTATAGGGGAGGGGGTAATGATTTATAGGGGAGGGGGTAATGATTTATAGGGGAGGGGGTAATGATTTATAGGGATGAGGGGAGGTAATGATTTATAGGGGAGGGGGTAATGATTTATAGGGATGAGGGGAGGTAATGATTTATAGGGGAGGGGGTAATGATTTATAGGGATGAGGGGAGGTAATGATTTATAGGGGAGGGGGTAATGATTTATAGGGGAGGGGGTTATCTTCAAGGATCCTGGAACAGAAAAAGGTTAAAAACTCTGTCTGATTGAAAGATAGAATTCATGAGCTTTCTTTCACTTTCTTAATTGTGCCTCAAATGAAAATAAAATGTGTGTTTTTAATTAGTTTCGCGAATATAAATCATATAGAAAAATAAAAGAGTAGATTGTACATTCCACATTGTAGAAGAATTTTTACCCCAAAAACTTTCTGTGTATCAGCCTTTATAATATAAACTTTGAATTAGAATTTGATATTTTACCTTCTATGCAAATAGGTGTCTTGTATTTAGATTCAAAAATATTGAAATTGTGAACATAATGTGTTACTTTTTGTGTCAAACCTAAAGTCACGATTTATCTTGTTTATCGTGATATCAAACATATCGTGATACTTACAGTGGCATGATTAAAGTCACGATATGTATTGTATCTCTTTAATCATGATACGTATTGTGGCATGATTACAGTCACGATATGTATTGTATTTCTATAATCGTGATACGTGTTGTGGCATGATTATAGTCACGATATGTATTGTATTTCTTTAATGGTGATACTTACAGTGGCATGATTAAAGTCACGACATGTATCATGATTAAGATTGGTAATATTCAGCACTATTTTAAGGTTATAATGAAAGTTATATATTGCCCTAGTTTTTTCAGACTTGTACATTCTCATAAAGTTTCCATATATATTTGTATAAAATCCATATTTTACCATTGTTTGTATATATATGATCATACATTTGTTGTACAACCAAATCATAGCTTATGAACGTGTATTTTATTGTACAATATTATGATACATTTGTTGTACAACCAAATGATAGCATATGAATGTGTATTTTATTGTATAACATCATACATTTGTTGTACAACCAAATCATGGCTTAGAAATGTGTTTGTACAAAATTATCATATATTTGTTGTATCAATTCAATTCAAAAATCCAATTACGAACGATTCAAACCTGAAATCTAGTACAACATATTGGTAAAACACTGGTAGCAGCTGATGAGCTATTGAACTATTGAGTGGTTCAACATTTAAATGACCTAGAACTTTGGTTTCATATCAATGATGTTAGATCATGGATAGCAAGTGGAGTTGCCTGCAGAATAAAAACCAAATGCATCCTTTATTTTTGGATTGTATTCAGATATAAAACATTCAGTCATCAGGTATAAATTTTATTGTCTGTGATTCTCACTGAAAAAATCATCTAATGATTTGTACAACAAATGTATGCAAATATAAAATTACTTTGTAGTAGAACTATATTATATTATTATATTATTATTGTGTATAATTACCTTCAAACATTGAATACTGTACTGACTGAAATTGTTGTACAACAGGCCAGTAGCTGAGGTAAGACCAGCCCCTCTTGCCCCCTCAGAAAAATTTTGCATCCCATGAAAAGTTTACCTATTGTTGAATCACATAGTTAAGCCCCTTAAAAATTATTGTTCCCTCCCCCTGAGACCCCTAGGGTAGCTACAAGCCTGTTGTACAGTCTTAATGTACATTTCTGTACCATTTCTGTATCATTTAATATTACAATGAAGTACAGTTCAACATTACTGTTAAATTTAAATGAAAAATTCTCAGAATTTGAATCCCTGTCTGTTAAAACACACCCCAATCTTACAAACCCTAATTCACCTACCAAAACTATACATTACTTATTTAAATATAGGCTGGGTGACTGGGTAGGGATGAAAATTATTAGGTTTTAATAACTAACTTTATTATCCCATATTTAAAGAGATTGTAAAGATGTTTTCTAAATATTTTATTTGTGTCAGGGATATCATCAATTTACACCACATCAATCAGCCATATGGAGGTCATCAAGCACTTGGTTTTAGTGAAATTTCAGGAACCACAGACGTCTGATTGAAAATTGGAATGGTGCAAATTGATGCTATGAATGTCTCTAAAAAATGTAGAAAACCTAAAATACCTAAGTATAAAAATTATCAGTGAATGAGATAGAAGTTTGTTTTTTATATTTTGTAGATAATTTATCATCCTGCATATCAAAAATAATTGTTGTGGTTTGTATAAAAAGCTATTTAGTGTATATATTATAAAACTTGTACAGTTGTACATAATCATACAAATGTTATATAACTCTATATTCAAAACCATATTTGTACATACTGTTATCATTATTATCATTCATAATTGTACATAGTTTTCATAAAATGTACATATTTTTCATATAATGTACACTTTTCATATAATGTACACTTTTCATATAATGTACATTTATATATCATTGATATAATTATAAATTATAATCTCCCATTTATAGATATAATATCATGTATCTATTATAAATATGATGATTATATAAAGACTCAGGATTGTACATAGAACATTTACGATGTTTTCAAAACTACAAAACTCAATTGTAACATTTATATATTTTGCATAAAACAGATTTAAAAACTTTAACAAATTAATTATGTGTCTGTTTCTTTATCAATCTACAAAATCTAGCTAGGTGAACACACTAAAAGTGACGAGGACTTAAAAAAAACCTTTTTGCCAGGACAGAGGTATTAGCCTATTCTTTTTCGATCTCCAAATGTCGAGAGGTTTCCTTGCTTTATTGTCCTATCCGAACGACTAGACGCTTTTCCGTAACTTTCATTTTGTTAGTGTCTCTTGACTCTGTGACCTCTGAAGTTTTTTCTCAAATGTCCGATGCGAGATCAGTTTCATTAACAAAAACTTTGATGGAACCGGAGACGTGACATATAGCAACTGTTTCTCAGATCAATGAGATAAAATATCGTCTAAAATCGTTACTCAAAACAAAGGTATTACATGTATCATATCTACTAAAAGCTTGTGATGAGACGAATGCTATGAAATAATATTTGAAATGAAATGAAAAGAATGAAGTTTTACGTCCTACTTACAATCATAATTGAGTCAAAGTTAGGAATCTTTAGGAGGTCATTACAAGTTTATCGAGTTATTATCACCGTTGTTTCCAAACATTTTGTGTAGTACAAAGACAATTAAAACTCGCCTAAAGAAAGGCTCATAATTGATGATAATTTTGAGTAATTACCTAATCCAATCAAGTGTTAAATGATCGGTAGGGTGTAAAATTGCGATATACTAAGAAAGTAGCCTAATCTAAAAGTTTATCGACCTATGATAAAAGATATGGTAGAAAAATAACAATATTGTCACTAACAAGTATTGGATTACTACTCGGGATAACTGCTATATACTGAATTCAGAATGAATAGAATTTTTGTTAGTTAAATTTCGATCTTATATATTTTTGTGCGCTACACTTTGATCACTTTTGATATTAATAACTACTACAACTAAATATTGGAATATTCACACTGTGTTGTACTATTTACAATGTGCTGTGGGTGAGCCAATTTATAAATACTGATTTAATTTTTCAATTAGTTATATTCGTCTTGGTGCCTAAACCACACATTATTTAATTTAACATTTCTTGACTGATGGACTGACTAGTGTGGAAAAACAGTTCTTTGACGCGTCTGTTTACTGACGTATTGACGTGTGACGAAGACCAGTTCTTTGACGCGTCTATTTACTGACGTATTGACGTGTGACGAAGACCAGTTCTTTGACGCGTATTGACGTGTGACGAAGACCAGTTCTTTGACGCGTCTATTTACTGACGTATTGACGTGTGACGAAGACCAGTTCTTTGACGCGTCTGTTTACTGACGTATTGACGTGTGACGAAGACCAGTTCTTTGACGCGTCTATTTACTGACGTATTGACGTGTGACGAAGACCAGTTCTTTGATGCGTCTGTTTACTGACGTATTGACCTGTGACGAAGACCAGTTCTTTGACGCGTCTGTTTACTGACGTATTGACGTGTGACGAAGACCAGTTCTTTGACGCGTCTATTTACTGACGTATTGACGTGTGACAAAGACCAGTTCTTTGACGCGTCTATTTACTGACGTATTGACGTGTGACGAAGACCAGTTCTTTGACGCGTCTGTTTACTGACGTATTGACGTGTGACGAAGACCAGTTCTTTGACGCGTCGATTTACTGACGTATTGACGTGTGACGAAGACCAGTTCTTTGACGCGTCTGTTTACTGAAGGTCTGAAGTTTTTACCTAGGTAAACTCGAACTAAACGTATCAAGGCATACTTAAACTTTCTGAACACCTGAGACATTTTTGTGATTGAATAAGACTTTTTTTTTATAGAGAGTTCACATAATTTATTTTGTTATATAACTTTTTTTTGGTGAAGACTCTTTTGTATTGACACAGCTAAACATTTTTGATGCTTTCTGGATAAACCCAACCATAAATCATTGAGATAATATTATTTTTCTCTTTATTAGTTATAATTCTTAAATTTGTACACAGCACTAATTTAATTAGAATGACGATTTGATTTGCAAGTTTCTTAAAATTTCGTTTTTTGATGTAGTAGTTTTGATAAACATAAGTTATAAGTTTGTAAGGTAGCATCGACGTTTTGACGTGTGGGACGTGTTTACTGACGTGTGTTACATGTTAACTAACGTGTGTGACGTGTTAACTAACGTGTGTGACGTGTCTACTGACGTTTGACGGAGATCTTACTCACATAAATGTTGAACGGAGAAATTGATGGTATGACTAAACTACAAAAAATGTTCATCTTTTCAAATATACATGCGCAGATGCAGAAAGTCTCTATTTAACAGGGCCTATTGATTATGTCACTACACCAGCCGACATCTGTACAAATAGCTATCAGGGGCTGGAATAGAGATTGATATTTCGGTCTACACTGACAGAGGAAAGCCGACTATCCCAGGACGTGTACCAACCAACTTCTAGCCTTCTCAATATTCAGATATCGTTGTTATTTACTTAAATATTACAACACAAAAAATTGTCGGCTTCTTTGCGTTTACATTTATTTATTTTATGTCCGTTATTGATAAGTGTTGTCATAATATTAATAATAACGAGATAGCGAGAAAAGAACGATTTCCGTAATATATTTTCAGTATATCAAGAGTGGGTGGTGTCCATGTATATACTGTCTGGATAAACAAAAAAAAAAGACTTTTTGACCTTTCTTGATCGGTCACTCATTGGAATTCTGCTGGTAATTTTCTTCTAATTTAGCTAATTATGAATTTATTATGAACATGTGAGACAAACTGATATTTTTCCAAGTCATTAGAACACCTTTACTTTCTATTCATATAAATAGTGGCTTTTTCATTTTAAAAAATGAAAATAAGGGAACCCATCTTAAAGGCTTTGTACCATGTCACCTCAAATTATCATCGTAGCGAAAGGTATTTATAGGATGTTGATGGATGCCCTTATATATTAAAGAAGAATTGAGTGGTTGCTATATAAAGTGATATCTATAATATTGTCGAGTGACAGGAAGACCATTCGTTCGTTTTGGGACCCATCTCCACTCACAGAAGCGTCGTTACGATACGAAAGGGCACACGTAACGAATTTTATCGTTCGCATATTCGCACTGAATGACTGGAAAATTCAGTAACATGCAAGAAGGTGCCTTTCTTTCTATAATATTTCTGAGAGCTATAAAGATACGGTGTCACCAGCTCAACTGGAACGTTCTCATGTCGCTATACTCTGCAATCGAATTCGCACTTACTGTCCAACCCCTTTTGAATAAATCCTGCGTACGCACCTTCTCTAAATTAGTGTTGGGCATCACTGCAAATTGAGTTTTTTTAGTATCACGGGACTCTGTGACCTTTGAATTATTGGATGCGCACGCAGTTTTAAATGGCCGATACGAGATCAGTTTCTTTAAAAAAAAAAAAAAACTATGATGGAACCAGAGGCGTGACATAGATGGTGATGGTATGACTGAACTGCAAAAAAATTTCATCTTTCGAAATATATCTGGGATTTGCAGATCCGAGGTATCCAAATAGGCTTAAACTCTCGCACCTGTGGAGATGTGTAGGACGTAAAACTCCATTCATTTCATTTCAATTCCTGTGGAGATGCGAAAAGTCTCCATTTAACATAGCTTTTGTTCTATGCCTCTGCCTCTGTCCCAGCCGACACGTGTCCAAATAGCTATCAGAGGCTGATATAGAGACAGATGTTTCGGTCTACGTATAGCAGTTCGCTCATTATAAATTCTAATATTATTTGTTATTTATCACATATAAGATATTGTAGAATTTGGTGACAATGCCCGAGTAATATAAATATATAGAGAGAGAAAAAACGTGAGTCGAAGTCAATATTATTCAGTAATATTGTATTTACTTTTAAACAGCTGTGCTCTAGTTGAATTCGTTTGAACACATTTTTATTTTTTTGGAGTTTCTAAATCATTTTGTGAAATTAAACACGCGAATGTTTACCATTATTGCTTAATAAGTAGATTTGTGCATCACTATAGTGTCATGTGCTATGAAAGGACAGTACAGTTAATGAACCATTTAAAAGACAGGTAAAATATATCACCTTTAATGATTTAAAAAAAACGCACAAACAGAAAAAAAAATCAATCAAAATATTAATAGAGGCTTAGAGCCACAGAAAATAAAAAAAACCACAAATTTACTTTTAGGAATGAACTGGAATTTGTTCATCAAAATGTACTATATAAATTAGTGCTGAACACTATTTTAACAGTGGTATTTCTATATCACTCTACAATTGATGTACTGAACACTATTTTAACAGTGTTATTTCTATATCACTCTACAATTGATGTATAGGGCACTATTTTAACAGTGGTATTTCTATATCACTCTACAATTGATGTACTGAACACTATTTTAACAGTGTTATTTCTATATCACTCTACAATTGATGTATAGGGCACTATTTTAACAGTGGTATTTCTATATCACTCTACAATTGATGTATTGGACACTATTTTAACAGTGGTATTTCTATATCATTCTATAATTGACGTACTGAGCACTATTTTAACAGTTGTATTTCTATATTGCTCTATAATTGATGTATTGAGCACCATTTTAACAGTGGTATTTCTATATCGCTCTATAATTGATGTATTGAGCACTATTTTAACAGTGGTATTTCTATATTGCTCTATAATTGATGTATTGAGAACTATTTTAACAGTGGTATTTCTATATTGCTCTATAATTGATGTATTGAGCACTATTTTAACAGTGGTATTTCTATATCGCTCTACAATTGATGTATTGAGAACTATTTTAACAGTGATATTCTAATGCTCTACAA
>NW_008709463.1:308370-310003 GCF_000327385.1 Lottia gigantea
TCTCTACCATATTTTTCCTTCGTTTAACCATCGTACCTTAGTCTCAGAAACAGGATTTATTTGGCTAAGCTAATCAGTAATAGTGTTCACAGCTCACTGTCGCCTTATTAGCTCTTGTTAATAATAACTAGTTTCTTTTCAACTGTCCCAACCTAATATATTGCATATTTTACTTTCTGTTGCTACTCTCAAGGTTTTTAAAGATCCCTCGTCAGCTGGAAATCGAAAAAGATCAGGCTAATGCGGCTGTCCTGGCAAAATTTCCCTCATGGCACCCTGCATGGCGTTGCCCGTCTTCATTAGCCCACAAGGTGCAGAAAAGTAGGACGTAAAACTCCATTCATTTCATTTCATTTACTCTCAAGGTTATTAATTAGTAAAATGTATTCTAGTTTTTTTGAGGCCTAGTTAAGATTATGATTTGGGTTATTTCTGCTGTGGATGCTAGGTACAGTACAGGTTTTGGCCTTGTGGCATTTAGAGATCCACAACTTCTAATCTTGGAAAAAGTTTGGTTTTATTCAGTGTTTTTGAAGTTTCATATAAACCAAAATACAATGTATTAAACAGTTATCTGGTTTGATATTGGCCTGGCTATTATTATTAAAGATTGACATATCTAGGTCATGTATATATATATATAACTAATTAGCCCTGGAGGCCTGTAGGAAACAATGTTTTAATGTTATTAAGTTTAATTACTAAGTCCTACTTTACTACTGTATGTATAGTTGCCTACTTTACTACTGTATGTATAGTTGCCTACTTTACTACTGTATGTATAGTTGCCTACTTTACTACTGTATGTATAGTTGCCTACTTTACCACTGTATGTATAGTTGCCTACTTTACTACTGTATGTATAGTTGCCTACTTTACTACTGTATGTATAGTTGCCTACTTTACTACTGTATGTATAGTTGCCTACTTTACTACTGTATGTATAGTTGCCTACTTTACTACTGTATGTATAGTTGCCTACTTTACTACTGTATGTATAGTTGCCTACTTTACTACTGTATGTATAGTTGCCTACTTTACTACTGTATGTATAGTTGCCTAGTTTACTACTGTATGTATAGTTGCCTAGTTAACTACTGTATGTATAGTTGCCTACTTTACTACTGTATGTATAGTTGCCTACTTTACTACTGTATGTATAGTTGCCTACTTTACTACTGTATGTATAGTTGCCTAGTTTACTACTGTGGAATTGCAGGAACCACAGACATCTGATTGAAAATTGGAATGGTGTAAATTGAAGCTATCACTGTTTTTGATAAACATATGTTTTAAAAAAACTAGCTATTATAGTGTTTATTTATAAACAATATTAAACTGTTATGTATTCTCTATAATTTTAGACCCTTGCCAGATTAAAAGAAGAATTTTTATTAAGTCGTTATGGTGGTTCGTCTCCTGATGTCTCAACCTTGTCTTTAAATCAAGATCGTTCCACGACGGCATCACAGACAGATTTACGTGGAGAGGTAGGCATCACAATTTATTTCCTTAACACACAAGTTAATAAGAAACAGGAAGTTTTTAGCTGAGTCAATCAGTAGTTCACTGTCTTCAAATCTGTCTTCATATGTGTCTAGTATTACATTAACGAGCATTTTCCAGCCAACCT
>NW_008709463.1:315605-316736 GCF_000327385.1 Lottia gigantea
AAACTCTGCTCTCAGACTCTACAAGTTAATGTTTTCTGTATTTTGGACTCTGGCAGAGATGACTGTCTGGTAAGCATCAATCAATTAAAGACACTCATAACAATTGCACTAATGCGGTACTATTGGTTGTGACAATATGTTCCATATGTAATCACAGCAGTCTATCCGCACACTCAACACATACAATATGTAATCACAGCAGTCTATCCGCACACTCAACACACACAATATGTAATCACAGCAGTCTATTCGCACACTCAACACACACAATATGTAATGCACGTCCAAAATATTGGTTGTATTTGTAAACATCATGCAAGTGTTAGGGAGACTGAAAGATTATTCCTCACTAACTTGTTATTTGTTGATTCTGTTCAATTTAGATTATGTTAATAGACTCAGAGTTAATGATTTAAAACATTATCTCCTGGATGTCCATATCTACCACCAACTATACATTTGAACATGTGGACTCTCTGAAAGAATGCCAAGTACACCAATTTTTCACCAAATCTCCAGATTTTTTTTCTTGACCTGTACACATGTATGTGAACACCAACCAGCTTGCTGATAATATTAACCACTTTATTTCAGGGGTCATTTCAAGTGAGTTTAGCTGATTTTGATCCTAAAGAAATCTCGATACGCTGGTTCAATATACTGAATTTTAAATTCATGCAACCAGCTGTACGTAAAGTCTGCACTGGATCATCAAGTCAACAGTCATCATCGGGCAGTTCAGAGATCAATAAAGCTTCCAGTCTTATAAACAAGGTAGGTAGAAGTTTATACTAGTTGGAAAGCTGGCTTGGTATGTGCTCTGACTCAGCTATTATTGATTAAGGAATTAACATATTTTGTGGACTCTTAAATGGGAAAGCCAAAGTAGGTATAGCTAGTCACATGGTGGAGTGGGGTCACATGGTGGAGTGGGGTCACATGATTGGGTGGGGTCACATGATTGGGTTGGGTCAGATGGTAGGGTGGGGTCACATGTTCCTGAAGAGAGAGGGCCAATATCAAGCTATTACCAAGTGAAACTAATACCTTGACTGCAATAGCCACCTTTCTACCTAAGAAATTGCTGCATTTACAAATTTTTGTGGTACAAGTAAGGTGGCTATAAAGTCA
>NW_008709463.1:332100-333410 GCF_000327385.1 Lottia gigantea
GGACTCTGTGACCTTTGAATTATTGGATGCGCACGCAGTTTTAAATGGCCGATACGAGATCAGTTTCTTTAAAAAAAAAAAAAAACTATGATGGAACCAGAGGCGTGACATAGATGGTGATGGTATGACTGAACTGCAAAAAAATTTCATCTTTCGAAATATATCTGGGATTTGCAGATCCGAGGTATCCAAATAGGCTTAAACTCTCGCACCTGTGGAGATGTGTAGGACGTAAAACTCCATTCATTTCATTTCAATTCCTGTGGAGATGCGAAAAGTCTCCATTTAACATAGCTTTTGTTCTATGCCTCTGCCTCTGTCCCAGCCGACACGTGTCCAAATAGCTATCAGAGGCTGATATAGAGACAGATGTTTCGGTCTACGTATAGCAGTTCGCTCATTATAAATTCTAATATTATTTGTTATTTATCACATATAAGATATTGTAGAATTTGATGACAATGCCCGAGTAATATAAATATATAGAGAGAGAAAAAACGTGAGTCGAAGTCAATATTATTCAGTAATTGTGGGACTTTGCTACGGCAAAGTCCCAGTTTGTTATCGAAATGTCAATTCTTTTTTTTTTTTTTTTTTTTCGATTTTTACACACCTTCCTGAGCTTAGACTACAATAGTTGCAGCAACCATTCAACATTCACGAACCTTAGATATAGGCGACGATGTGCATAAATATATTTTGGATCTTTTTTGCAAAACCGGAAGTGCCACAGTTCAATATGTGCAAGAATAGATAATCGGCTCTAGAAGTCGTATTTTTGGGTCGATTTTCTTTGGGTTTGCATTTTTGGAATCTACTGTTTAAATCTGAAAGAATAGCCGTTTCAAAATTTCAAAATTCGAAAATTTGTCGCAGACATTTTTTTTGCCAAATTTTGCATTTTTTTCATTTTTCTTGCTTTTTGTCTGATTAATCTGAAAAAAATTGAGCAAAGACAGTTTAAGAAAGTAAACAAAACGGTACAGTCAAATGTTCAATTTCACTTCCGGTTTAAACAGGAAATCGATGTTCACTTCCGGTTGAATATCTTCCGGTGTAATTTGTATAAGACAAAAAATTTTATGCTGATAGGTAGACAAAGTTATGACAAAAAAACGAAGAAAAAAAAATCCGGAACAGAAGTGAAACTTTGGCCGCCATTTTGATTTTTCTGAAATGATTCGATTTTTATTCGGACATAATGGCTCATCCGATTTAAATGATTTTGGTGTCAAATGAAAGAAGATAAAAAAAAAACATGACATTAGGAAGCCGTTTTTCGATTCTCAATTTTGCTTTTTTGCAACATC
>NW_008709463.1:334304-354179 GCF_000327385.1 Lottia gigantea
ACAGTGGTATTTCTATAACTATCTACAATTGATGTATTGAGAACTATTTTAACAGTGGTATTTCTATATTGCTCTATAATTGATGTATTGAGTACTATTTTAACAGTGGTATTTCTATAACTATCTACAATTGATGTATTGAGAACTATTTTAACAGTGGTATTTCTATATTGCTCTATAATTGATGTATTGAGTACTATTTTAACAGTGGTATTTCTATATTGCTCTATAATTGATGTATTGAGCACTATTTTAACAGTGGTATTTCTATATCACTCTACAATTGATGTATTGAGTACTATTTTAACAGTGGTATTTCTATAACTATCTACAATTGATGTATTGAGAACTATTTTAACAGTGGTATATCTATATCACTCTACAATTGATGTATTGAGCACTATTTTAACAGTGGTATTTCTATATCGCTCTAATTGATGTATTGAGAACTATTTTAACAGTAGTATTTCTATATCACTCTAATTGATGTTTTTTAACAGTTGTTGTTTTTTGTTATTATTATAAAAAAATTATATTAAAGGAATGACCTGAACATGTCGTGTAGTGACCACGTCAATCAAACTCATTGTTAAAAGTATTCTATTAAGAGGCGGAGCCTAATTTTACATTATGTTTACACATATATAAACCGAATGCACGTGACTGTTGTTATCCAATCAAATTGCGTGATACATTGTAAACGGAATCGTGATTAATTATTACTTGATGGTAGCAAGAGCTAAGACCTATAGTAAAAGAAAAGCTCTTTTCAAAAATGATTTTTCTGTAACCTTATTTTTTCAGACGACTTCCATACGATCATGCTTCCCAGGGTAACCAATCCTAGTCATTCCAATTCTAGAATGAAACTGAAGTTTGTCGCTTTATTTACGCTATCTATTCTTTGTGTTTACCTGACGACATACAATATATTTTTCTTAAAAAGAGAAATAATCAACACCGAGGTTTCAATCGAGAGTTTGGCTGTTAAAAATGATAATTTTTTGTACAAGGAGTTGATATTAACCAGGGTAAAATGTGTGCACAACAACAAATACAGTTGGTTTCTGAAATACTTCTTCTCAAAATCATTCCAAAAAACGGAACCAAGTTTTCATGAATTTCCGAAAATTGATCCTGTGAATAATACGATGCGAGAAAGTACGAGATCTTGGAATGGTCAAAAGTTGTTGAAAGTAAACCTTAATGTCAAAAATAACGAAGGCAATACGCTATTTACAAAAACGTGGGATCGAAGTGAAGTGAGTGTTCAGGAACATGTTCCTTATAGTCTCGGTCTAAAACTGTCCCAGGGTAAATTTATATTAAATGGCGATATTGTCCGGATTATGAGTGCCAGTTTCGAATGTTCAAACTTTAACCCCGGAGAATGGAGGCACAGTCTGCTTCAGATAGAAAAACATGGTCTCAATACAGTTACTTTGTAAGCATTTTATTTTATTTAATTCAGTGTATCTGGTGGTAATATATGATATAATTCGCCGCATTCTGCCTCTGTAAGACTCTTGAGACCACATAACCTGCTTACTCTTTTTTCATTAACTCACCATAACTCCAGCGACAATATCTATATAGGGAGATCCCTCTACAGTTGAATATTGAAAAAGAATAGGCTAATACCACCGTCTTGGATAGTCATTTCATACTAATTTATACCAGCTGGTCCAAAAATCAACAATATTCATAAGAATACACTCCACTGCTTTTGGTTATGAATTATAATTATCACGTATTATGAATCAATTAGAACTGATTAATATAGATTCAATTTCATCAAATTCAGTATTTAAATACAAAATATTCCGGGCCTTTTATACACTGTTTTTAGTATTTTTATGACGTCATTAATTAAATAATTGCGAAGATTAAAGCATTTTTTTTAGATTAGTGACGTCATCAAATCCTTCTTTTTGTGGAATGGTGGGAACCACAAAATGGTGGTCTGATTGAAAATTAGAATGGTGTAAATACATGTTAGAAAAGAACAAAAAGATACTTATCCTTTTTCATTTTTTGTTTGCTTCAGATGTATTGATAGTACGTTTACTCAAGAAGAAATACAGTCTTTAAGGTAACGGCTTAAGGAGAGAGAGAGAGAGAGATCTTTGGAAATACTAGAAATGTACAAAAATTGCATAAATCCTTCAAACTAGATAGGTTTTCATTTAAAATTGGTTTCTTTATTGTAAGTTTGTTTCACAGAATAACTTTAAATTTTAGGAAAGTATTATCAATGGTTCAAGAAGTTTATCTATTCGCCATTTTGGAAATCAAGTTTTTTACAAAATGCACTGATAAATCGTCACCTGTTGAGTATGTTTTTTTTTCATATCTTAACATCGTGAACATTTGCACAAATTTTATGTTTTCTGCTTTAATAATCAGTGACGTTTCTAGGAAACATTAAGTGAGTGGGACGAACCGGAGTCACACAATTTTATAGGATGGTGGGAGAATGTCAGAGGTAAGATGGTTTCTTTCACTATGTTAAATGATAAAAAGAATTAAAGCTGTTGCAAAGCCCTCAATAATATACATATAGTTATATCAAGGTCAACTTTTCAAGTTTCAGTCCAGTTCCATCGGAAGTGAAACATGGGGAAATTGATTCCTTTTTTAATAACTTGATTCCAGCAATTGAAGAATTCCAGGTAATATAGGTGAAGAGATAGATATAGTATTCTATGGTTTGATGGGCAGAAATCAATTTTCAAATCCACTAGCTACAATATAGCAGTGTACGAATCAGTTGTTTAGTCGTTCAGATATTCCAATAAACTCTGTGCTACAGGCTGTGCACGTTAAAGATTCCTTGACAGTTGGAAATTAAAAATAATAGGCTTATGTCGTTGTTCTGGAAATATTTTCCCATCGCATGACGTTACGTTTCATTTTCATTTTCACCTGCCACATTAACTTAAAGGGACCTTAGATTTATTGATAGTTTACCTTTATGAAAGACAGCTCAGGAACGAGTGTGAGAGGGGTGACCAAGAAAAGAAAAGAAAAAAATTATTGCACCACGAAAAAAATTGCAAATTATATTGTCAGTGTAACAAGCCATAAAATTGTCCCTCTTGATATATTACTTGCCCCAGCCCCCACGAACAATGAAGTCTGGCTACGGGCCTGAAGGGAAGTAAAACTAAACTCTGTTATATTTCTAGGTAACACGTGGTGGGTCTGTTATTGCAATTCTACTCTCTGATGTAGATGGATACTCAACCAATAGAGAATATATAAACCTATTTCACTACATAGTCCAGGTTTGAATTTATATAGAACTATTTAACTACATAGTCCAGGTTTGATTTTATATTAACCTATTTAACTACATAGTCCAGGTTTGAATTTATATAAAACTATTTCACTACATAGTCCAGGTTTGATTTTATATAAAACTATTTAACTACATAGTCCAGGTTTGAATTTATATAAACCTATTTCACTACATAGTCCAGGTTTGATTTTATATAAAACTATTTCACTACATAGTCCAGGTTTGAATTTATATAAAACTATTTCACTACATAGTCCAGGTTTGATTTTATATAAAACTATTTCACTACATAGTCCAGGTTTGAATTTATATAAAACTATTTCACTACATAGTTCAGGTTTGAATTTATATAAACCTATTTCACTACATAGTTCAGGTTTGAATTTATATAAACCTATTTCACTACATAGTTCAGGTTTGAATTTATATAAACCTATTTCACTACATAGTCCATGTTTGATTTTATATAAAACTATTTCACTACATAGTTCAGGGTTTGATTTTATATTAACCTATTTCACTACATAGTTCAGATTTGAATTTATATAAACCTATTTCACTACATAGTTCAGATTTGAATTTATATAACACTATTTCACTACATAGTTCAGATTTGAATTTATATAAACCTATTTCACTACATAGTTCAGATTTGAATTTATATAAAACTATTTCACTACATAGTTCAGGTTTGAATTTATATAAAACTATTTCACTACATAGTTCAGGTTTGAATTTATATAAAACTATTTCACTACATAGTTCAGGTTTGAATTTATATAAAACTATTTCACTGCATAGTTCAGGTTTGAATTTATAAACCTATTTCACTACATAGTTCAGATTTGAATTTATATAAACCTATTTCACTACATAGTTCAGGTTTGAATTTATATAAATCTATTTCACTACATAGTTTGAATTTATATAAACCTATTTCACTACATAGTTCACATTTGAATTTATATAAAACTATTTCACTACATAGTTCAGATTTGAATTTATATAAACCTATTTCACTACATAGTCCAGGTTTGAATTTATATAAACCTATTTCACTACATAGTTCAGATTTGAATTGATATAAAACTATTTCACTACATAGTTCAGGTTTGAATTTATATAAAACTATTTCACTACATAGTTCAGGTTTGAATTTATATAAAACTATTTCACTACATAGTTCAGGTTTGAATTTATATAAAACTATTTCACTACATAGTTCAGGTTTGAATTTATATAAAACTATTTCACTACATAGTTCAGGTTTGAATTTATATAAAACTATTTCACTACATAGTTCAGGTTTGAATTTATATAAACTATTTCACTACATAGTTCAGGTTTGAATATATATAAACCTATTTCACTACATAGTTCAGGTTTGAATTTATATAAACCTATTTCACTACATAGTTCAGGTTTGAATTTATATAAACCTATTTCACTACATAGTTCAGGTTTGAATTTATATAAACCTATTTCACTACATAGTTCAGGTTTGAATATATATAAACCTATTTCACTACATAGTTCAGGTTTGAATTTATATAAACCTATTTCACTACATAGTTCAGGTTTGAATTTATATTAACCTATTTAACTACATAGTCCAGGTTTGAATTTATAAACCTATTTCACTACATAGTTCAGGTTTGAATTTATATAAACCTATTTCACTACATAGTCCAGGTTTGAATTTATATAAAACTATTTCACTGCATAGTTCAGGTTTGAATTTAAATAGAAAAGCATTAATTTGACAATGGAGGAGAAAATATGTTGAAAAATATTCCCGGGAGAGAGGCCCCCATTCCTCTAGTTTAACCAAGTTGGGTTTGTTGGGGCTTTATTTCTACTTTTAGAGACTGCAATTCCATGGAATCCAAGAGTTAATTTTAAAGGCCGAAACACCACAGAATCTGCTGACTTATCAATTTTCACAAAGTAAATAGAACTTTTTATTTTTATAGCGGATTGTCAAAGAGACAGGTTCACCATCTGTTTGACCAATCATACTTTAGTCTCAGAAATATGATTTTTTTAGCTTACATAATCAGTAATAGTGTTTACAGCTGATCGTCGATATATGATTTTTCCGCGTTTGAGAGAAATGACGACTCGTCTTTTCTTGAGACTACGCCATATATAGAAATAAATAGAAAGGAGATTGTTTGATTTTGAATTAAATTTTTAGTTTGAGATATTTTAAAGGTAATTCTGAAAACCATTTCCGTATTATATTCAAGATATAAATTTAGGCTTACATTAGATTCTTTTAGAAACTTGATTATATTTTTGCTATGTTTCAGTTGCCTTACCGATAATCAAATTAAATCAGAAAGTTAACATCAGTCAACTGTTATATAGTATTCAAAAACTGAACAAAGATTTTCCTTTAGTGATAACAACCCTATCTGATGGTAATTATCTCCTAGCCAAATAATGGTATGGAATGGAATAGAATATAGCACTGTAATTTACAGGCCCTTAACGAACTTTTTTATTTGGAGGCAAATTAATATATATTTTTCAGTCTTTTTCCCTGTCTATTTAACCCTACCAAGACCCATACAGTGGTTTCTCTTGTTTTTGATCTCTTGCCAGGTTGCTATTGCAATTGGTATCTTGCCAGCTTGCTATTGCTATTGGTCTCTTGCCAGCTTGCTATTGCTATTGTCCTCTTGCCAGATTGCTATTGCTATTTGTCTGTTGCCAGATTGCTATTGTTTTTGGTCTCTTGTCAGATTGCTATTGCTTTTGGTCTCTTGCCAGCTTGCTATTGGTTTTGGTCTCTTGCCAGATTGCTATTGCTTTGGTCTCTTGCCAGACTGCTATTGCTATTGGTCTCTTGCCAGATTGTTATTGCTTTTGGTCTCTTGCCAGATTGCTATTGCTATTGGTCTCTTGCCAGATTGCTATTGGTTTTGGACTCTTGCCAGATTGCTATTGCTTTGGTCTCTTGCCAGATTGCTATTGCTATTGATCTCTTGTCAGATTGCTATTGCTTTTGGTCTCTTGCCAGATTGCTATTGTTATTGGTCTCTTGCCAGATTGCTATTGCTATCGATCTCTTGCCAGATTGCTATTGATCTCTTGCCAGATTGCTATTGCTTTTGGTCTCTTGCCAGATTGCTATTCCTTTGATCTCTTGCCAGATTGCTATTGGCCTCTTGCCAGCTTGTCAGATTGCTATTGCTATTGGTCTCTTGCTAGATTACTATTGCTATTGTCCTCTTGCCAGATTGCTATTGCTATTGATCTCTTGCCAGATTGCTATTGCTTTTGGTCTCTTGCCAGATTGCTATTGCTATTGGTCTCTTAACAGCTTTCTATTGCTATTGGTCTCTTAACAGCTTTCTATTGCTATTGGTCTCTTGCCAGCTTGCTATTGCTATCGGCCTCTTGCCAGATTGCTATTGATCTCTTGCCAGATTGCTATTGCTTTGGTCTCTTCCCAGATTGCTATTGCTATTGATCTCTTGTCAGATTGCTATTGCTTTTGGTCTCTTGCCAGATTGCTATTGGTTTTGGTCTCTTGCCAGATTGCTATTGGTTTTGGTCTCTTGCCAGATTGCTATTGCTTTTGGTCTCTTCCCAGATTGCTATTGTTATTGGTCTCTTGCCAGATTGCTATTGCTATTGGTCTCTTAACAGCTTTCTATTGCTATTGGTCTCTTAACAGCTTTCTATTGCTATTGGTCTCTTGCCAGCTTGCTATTGCTATCGGCCTCTTGCCAGATTGCTATTGCTTTTGGTCTCTTGCCAGATTGCTATTCCTATTGATCTCTTGCCAGATTGCTATTGCTATTGGTCTCTTGCCAGATTGCTATTGGTTTTGGACTCTTGCCAGATTGCTATTGCTTTGGTCTCTTCCCAGATTGCTATTGATCTCTTGCCAGATTGCTATTGCTTTGGTCTCTTCCCAGATTGCTATTGCTATTGATCTCTTGTCAGATTGCTATTGCTTTTGGTCTCTTGCCAGATTGCTATTGGTTTTGGTCTCTTGCCAGATTGCTATTGGTTTTGGTCTCTTGCCAGATTGCTATTGCTTTTGGTCTCTTCCCAGATTGCTATTGTTATTGGTCTCTTGCCAGATTGCTATTGCTATCGATCTCTTGCCAGATTGCTATTGATCTCTTGCCAGATTGCTATTGCTTTTGGTCTCTTGCCAGATTGCTATTGCTTTTGATCTCTTGCCAGATTGCTATTGCTTTTGATCTCTTGCCAAATTGCTATTGCTTTTGGTCTCTTGCCAGATTGCTATTGGTTTTGGTCTCTTGCCAGATTGCTATTGCTTTTGGTCTCTTCCCAGATTGCTATTGTTATTGGTCTCTTGCCAGATTGCTATTGCTATCGATCTCTTGCCAGATTGCTATTGCTTTTGGTCTCTTGCCAGATTGCTATTGCTTTTGGTCTCTTGCCAGATTGCTATTGCTTTTGGTCTCTTGCCAGATTGCTATTGGTTTCTTGCCAGCTTGTCAGATTGCTATTGCTATTGGTCTCTTGCTAGATTACTATTGTTATTGTCCTCTTGCCAGATTGCTATTGCTATTGATCTCTTGCCAGATTGCTATTGCTTTTGGTCTCTTGCCAGATTGCTCTTCTGATTGGCCCCTAAACTCTAGCTAGTTGCTACAGGTAAACAATTCTCCCTTCCCCCAAACTTTAACTTAAAACCACTGAATAAACAAATCTGGCTACGGGATTGTTTGACCCTTGTATTGTGGTTTTGTGTTTAACTTTAACCTCTTTTCTGTATTTTCAGGTTCCGTCGCCAACATAGCGAAAATCTTGTCACTGAATATTTCAATTAATTTCATTTTAAATAAAAGCCCAACCATTCCTATTAGATTTACTTCAATAACCACAAACGTCTAACGTATTCTTCGAGTACCATATATCGTCTTAGAAGCGATTTTTTTAATCATAATTGGCCTCAAGGATAAATAGTGGCTTGTGACACAATGAGGCATGAATGGATTTGTATCTGTTTTAAGTGTTTTGTAGTATTTAGACTTGGAATGGAATCGAAGCGAAATCCTGTGATATTCCTCTGTTCATCATACCATTGTATAAGCCAGTGGATGTTCCGCTTTTGATCTGGGAACGTTTCTTGGATTTTAATATTTTAATTTGCTTGTTGAATACACTGTGAATCAAACACTGGAAGGACCTGTTAAATTGTATGTAAATGGATTTTGACTTTATGAAAATCAATTTATCCTCCAATCGATGATTAAGATGTAGGTTACAGTATATCAGTTTTAAACTATTGTTGTTAAATCTTCTTCAGTATATCATTCCACTTATCTTTTTTATTACATTTTATTGATAATATATTCTATTTTTTTTTTATAAAATGATTTTTTATTTCTTTTTTAAAGAATAAAATCCCAAGTATTAATGATCCTTACCGCAAAACAAAATCCAAAATCCAAAATCCAAAATCCAAAATCCAAAACAACATTTGTATTGGCCAATATATTGATAGCTTAAGCGATTTCACATGGAAAAACCTATTCTATTTTTGAAAAATACTACAATTTTCAAAACTGTATGTTGAATTGTGTCCAGGAAAAATAAAATGATTGTGGTCTGAAATATTAACAGTTATCAATATTTAGCTAGTTATTTCCCTTTAATAAGAATTTGGCTCATCAAGATCAGTCTGTGGTCTATTATATTTGTATATTTTGACAACCGCCTCATCCTGCCTTACATTAAACAGTAATCATGCATAAAAATTGAAAAGACAGAGGCATTCCAGTCATCTTTACAACCTTTAGTACACGAGTCCTCAGAATATCATATTCCTTCTGAAGGTGCCCTCAGACTATACTGATAACCAGTTGTATATGGTAGCGAGTAAGATTAGAGCTCAATACTCATGTAACTTTCATTATTCACAACTATATACAACTAGTAATCATTATAGTGTAATTTTTATTTTCTTGGTAGCCTAAGTAAGAAACGGTGTGTATCATATTCGGTAACAGTAAATATATAAAATAAAGCAGTTAGTTAGGTCATCGTTAACTACACTAAGTTGAAACAAACCAACATCAAAGGATAATACGTTTAATCTTGAAAGAAAGGTAATATAAATAAAAAGAGTAATTCGTGGTATGACCCGGCCAGTGTTTTTGGTGTCAGAAGTGTAGTAGTGTGTATATTTATTTTAAATATATAACACAAATATATCATAGTAAAATAAACACAGACTACCTTGACCTGTTTACTAGTAGCGGCGCCAGTGTGAACCCTCACCACTAAGGAAAACGGTTTACATCCCCACTTTATTTTAACAACTTTAAAACTACAAGATTTTCATCCGATGTTGACACAAAATATATAGTCAGAATCAAATCAAATCAATTCAATTTTTCGAAACTTTTATTGGAAAACCCATTTGAGAAGAAGAGCTTGCGACAAGACGCCTCGATAGAGTTGCCGCATTTTGAATTCAGCCTCGACAGTTGCGGTTACGATTTACAAACAATTGACGAGAGTAAGTAAGCCTCTTACAACCTTACGAACATTCTAAAGTCTCCTTAATAAATCTAATTAAAAACATGTAGTTTTTGGGATCGAGCATCAAATGTTTTGTCAAAGTTTGTCTAAAGCTTAATTCTAGCTGGCATTCTTTCATTTACATTATCAAAACCCAGATTGACTACAGTATCGTTCTAGCAGTACATGAACCTAATCAACTCGCTGCAATGTAAGTTAGCACGATTCCACTCAGGCTGAGAACGAGGCTGAGCTGAAAATCAATGTGAGAAATACCCGGATGTTACAACCCCAGACAAAGCTAACGCCTACGCATTCTCTCGTATCAGCTGACCCACACAACTTCCAACATTCCCGGCGCGTAGGAATATCTAGGCTACTAGAATTCTTACACGTCAGTTGTAATGTACGAGGGTATAATTTACGGACGGTGTGGGTCGTCAAATAGTCCCTGAGTAGAATCTTATATTTTGAATTTTTTTGTTTGCTACTGAACGATGTTAAGTTTCTAAAAGCTTTTATTAACTTACTTAAAAAAACTACGAACTGTTGTATATTTATTTTCTGTGGATGTATATAAAATGGTGTCCTTCGTAAAAAAAAACCCAATTACCAAAATAACAAAATAGGCTTACGTTTTAGTGTTTTTTTCACGTCGACTCTAGGGATGTCGAGTTGATAAGCTCAGTAGTAGAGTGATAGCAGGTGTATGTGGAAGGAGAAACATGTCTTATCATCTTTGCTAACAAAACAGACTGATCGGACCAGCGCCTCTATTTTTACCCATTCACAATTTCCATTTCCCGTTGGGGAGCACGGCTAAGACTGAATTGTGTTGAGTCAGTTCCTAGTGCAAATGGGGGGGGGGGGGGGGGGAACATATCGAAACGATGCATAGAACTTGAGCTAGTGATTGTTGTTCCATAAAGCTGTATCTATATTACTACTGAATTTGTTAGTTTAATTATGTACCTGAAGACTGAGGGAGAAACATGTCGAAACGTTGCATTAAACTTTAACCAGTGATTGTTGTTCCATAAAGCTGAGAGTTTTTAATGTTGAATTATTTGTCCTCTACCCGATATGAAATAGCAGGTGATATGTGTATCGAACGTGAATATGGTTCGCTACTTGTGTTGTTGCTACTCTCAACTATACAGAAACAATTCCCGCCATTAAGAATAGTCCGTGTCAACAAGAGAATGCTCGTGCTGTTTGTCATTAACTTTATATTACTCCGCTGCCATGAATTACTGGGACTAGGTCATACGGTACCACGGCGAGATATAACACAGGTCGGGACCGGTACCACGACGAGATATAACACAGGTCGGGACCTGTACCACGACGAGATATAACACAAGTCGGGACCGGTACCACGACGAGATATATACACAGGTCGGGACCGGTACCACGACGAGATATAACACAGGTCGGGACCGGTACCACGACGAGATATAACACAGGTCGGGACCGGTACCGCGACGAGATATAACACAGGTCGGGACCGGTACCACGGCGAGAGATATAACACAGGTCGGGACCGGTACCACGACGAGATCTACCACAGGTCGGGACCGGTACCACGACAAGATATAACACAGGTCGGAACCGGTACCACGACGAGATATAACACAGGTCGGGACCGGTACCACGACGAGATATAACACAGGTCGGAACCGGTACCACGGCGAGATATAACACAGGTCGGGACCGGTACCACGACGAGATATAACACAGGTCGGGACCGGTACCACGACAAGATATAACACAGGTCGGAACCGGTACCACGGCGAGATATAACACAGGTCGGGACCGGTACCACGACGAGATATAACACAGGTCGGGACCGGTACCACGACGAGATATAACACAGGTCGGGACAGGTACCACGACGAGATATATACATGGAGTTTGTAGGCCTAATATTATTAATGAAATAAATGTTAAATGTTATCACCCTAAAATAGGCATCCCAGCTGGCACAAAGAGATGAATAAATGGATAATCTGCTTAATCGTAGTCGCTTGAATTTATTTCGTCTGGGTCGAACATGTGAACGTCCACGTGTTGCCGTTAATAACCGAAATAGGTTCATCATACGATCATTCCATATTAGGCTTTGTTGGTATATAGTGCTTATATGACATATAGATTAAGAGATAACACTAAGATGTGGTGCTTATCATCTACTCCTTATCCCTGTACATGGTACAATGCGTCTAGTCATTTGCATGAGACAATAAACCGAGGTCCCGTGTGCTACAGGCTGTCTACACGTTAAAGATCCCTCGTTAGTTGGAAAAAAATCCAAAAAGAGCTGGCTTATGTCGCTATCCTATAAAAATATCCATGGTGCAGAACAGTAGGACGTAAAACTCCATTCATTTTATTTTATTTCAAGTGCACCCTCGTAGTGTTCGATGATACCCCGAGGAGTTAACATTACTTTGCTGATACCTTTATGTGGTAAACAGTCCCTAGGTTGGAAGAATTACAATCATGAATGTGCATTGAGAAACAAACACATTCCTTCCAATCAGCACTTTATAACTAGACAGGATGAAGATTTCTAGAAGAAGTTACCACAACACAAACAAATATTATGAATGGAATTCTAGTTCACCATTAATAACTAATATGACATTTTGACTTATGACTGGAGCCACAAAAATGTTGATTGCTAAATTGACCTTTGAGTAGGCTGTTTATTATCATAATAATAATATTCTGTAACATGAATGATAGAATATATACCAATGTCCTGAGTGTTGACATAGAATGACAATAATAACAATTTTTCAACAATGTCACTTTACCCCTCCTACTCCAACATGATCCGTCTTGGTTAACCCGCTAGGTGCAGAAAAATTGGACGTAAAACTCCATTCATTTCATTTACAACAAATGAGGCACAGGGATGTTAGGCTGTAACATTGGCTGTTAAGTAATGTTACGAAAGCACAGGCACAGGCATGTAACCTCTATTGAGAGTATTGTTTGTACAATTAGTTTGAATACTATAATATAATTTGAATATTTGGGATGATGGCGTTTAGGTAGTACGCTCATATACTTTAAGTACATTGTCTGAACTTTAACCCCCAGTTCCAAAACTTACTGGCCTGATATGGATTGTGTATCCAAAACACGTGTGCAGCAGGGAAAGAGATCGAATCAATATAATGGCCAATAAAAAATCGAGTCAGTTGGAAAAAGAGATCCTCGTAGATCATGACTTCAGAATGTCTTTATGAGATTTTTACACCATTTGACAGTTTCTCCATCTCTCGAACTCGATGTCCTGACGAGGATTGTATATCCGAAAGACTTGTTTGTGGAATGACAACCGGATCAATAGGAATTGATTATTATTGTTCATCTGAAAGTTACCTCACAAACAACTGGTATTTATTTGTACTTTTGTCCTTGTCAAGGTCTTTGAACGTAATGGAATCGAAAGTAGCACATATTTCATAATGTACTCAATAACAGAATTTCTCTTATTCACAACAATGTAATCTACCTGGAACCCGGCCAATATTGTGTATAATTTCAAGGACGAAAAATAAGCAGAAGATCGATACATTAGCCAATTGTGTTGATTTTTATGATATATATGTAATCATGGTATTATGGTATTATACCATCATGCGTTCTACCGTACTGGCCAGTCATCATTACAAAACGTATAAAGGTTGAAACGTTGCAAATTAGATATAAGTCTTCGATTTTTTTCTGTGTAATCGACTCGATTCTGTTAATATCTAACCATGTGGACTCTGTAGAGACTTCCTTGTGTATTTATTCTTAATGGATATGTATAAGGTCATCCTAAATTCATAATTGGCTCAGGTAGTCTATTGCCGAAAGAGACAAGGTACTGTTCGGTGCGGTGTACGGCGTGGAATGATCGATACAGTAGAAAATAGAAGAAGTGAACACACGAGGTACGGGTCCGGACACGGTGCTGGTACGATTCGTTTCTTCTAGTTTCTACTGTATCTATAATCCCACACCGTACACTAACACCACACCACACCGTACACCACACCGTACACCGTACACCATACACCACACCGTACATCATACACCACACCGTACACCATACACCACACCGTACCCCGTACACCGTACACCGTACACCATACACCACACCGTACACCATACACCACACCGTACACCATACACCACACCGTACATCATACCTCGTCTATTCGCACCTTAATGTCCTGACAAAAATCCAATCAATGCCCACTGCACCCACACACGATTCATAAACCCAATTAGGCGTAGAATAGTAAGAAGTAAGATTATTTTGGTATTGAAGAAGCCTTAATGTGTACAACTGAACCATGAATGATTTCATCAGCTCTTTCAGTGGCTTAGATTTAACACCTTACACATGAGATCCACAGAACAGGGTTAGTGACGAGGTTGCAAAGTTGATTCCGTCGTTAAACAGCCGATATATTACCTTGGTTGGTCAGGAAGTAACTTTTCAGCAACAAAACTAAAGTGGATTGTAAAATTTAAAAGTAAATCGACCATCCGACCCTCGGGTAAGCAAACTGGCAACTTACTGGCTGAGCGGCTGAGGCGAATCTTCCGTTGCAATTTAAAAATGCCAATATCACCTCAATTAAGCAATTAAACAATAGTAACTATGTGGATTCTGCACAAAAGATGTTGAATTGACAAACGTTGGAATTATGTGTTCAAGAAAGATGATAACGCCTTGCAAGAGACATTCACCACAGTGCTGACAATACGAAAACATATCTTGGTCTTTGGCTATAAAGGTACCCTCACACCCTAGTGATTACTAGTTGTATATGATTGTGAATAATGAAAGTGGCCATGAGTTCCGAATACAACTCACAACTCAGTAACATGAGAATTGCTTTTGAAATTTAAGATCGCTATTTTTATTAACAACCATACGCAACTGGTGGAGTGGTTGTCGCTTCAGTATGTGGCTCCCTTAAGCTCGTCTTCGGTTTGAATCTTCGAAGCCTACTAACTTGTCATCCAAATTTGTTTATTATACCTCTGGTTTATTTACATATTATATAAATAAAACAAGACGCAACGTGTCACCGTGGTGACTGCCGACTTGTGAAATTTCACAGTTTACCATGAAACATAATTAACGGTTTATTTCTGGAAATTTCCAACAAAACACCAATTATTTGGTGACATAACTTCCATTCTGAAGGTCGAAATGGCACATAGTCACATTCTTTTGAAGATGTAAACATTGCCCACCGTCTAAAATAGAAATACACTCACCATTCTAATACCGTTGGTATCAGGGGTTGCATGTAGACAGCGGGTCGTCTCTCAGAAGCACTGGTCGCGACGTCAGAATGTTCCTTATTTTAGAGGAGGATTCGAACCCAAGGCACCTTATAGCCTAACAGATGACAAAACAATCCTTGGAGAAATGGTCTATAAGCAAATTTAGATTCAAGAAAACAATCTGGCCCTTCATAGAAATGCTACAAGGGGCTACAGGTCTGACATCTCCACGGACATTTAGTACAACTTATGACACTAACGAAGTAAACAAGAACCAAAATAAACAAATCCATTTAAACATGACCTGATTTTACTCTAGACTCACATTAATTACATCTGACCTTCATTGTATGTAAACAGACGGATTTGACCAGTGGCTATTTTCTGACTATAAGACACCATTAGTGAGTATAGGTGAAATAAATAAATATACACAATTACGAAACGAAACGAGCAGAAGTCACAGTTTGCTCTAATTTACAGGTTATATTATGCCTACTTTTCTGCACCATGAGGGCTAATGAAGACGGCAACGCAATGCAGAGTGCAATGAGGGAAATTTTGCCAGGACAGCGGCATTGACCCCGCTCTTTTTCGATTTCAAACTGTCGAGGGATCTTTAACATGCACAGCCTGTAGCACACGGGGCCTCGGTTTATTGTCCCATCCAAACTAGAAGCTTTTTCCATGTCAGCCCCTCTTACCCGCATCATTGACAGGGGGAAACCTGGTTGAAATATCCGAAGTTATTATCTCGACCTATGCCGGGATTGAACCCTGGACCTTCAGATTAGCGAGCAAGCGTCTAACTCACCGAGCCACCGCGGCTTCCCGGTTATAAGTACGTTACGTTTTAAATCTTTTTCTTAAATGGAACTAGCCTTTTTAAAGCACTTTGGAATGCACTCAGATTAAAGTATCAGTTTCTTTCAACTAATTTTGGTAAACAAGTAAACAAGTAAACAAAATAGTTCTGACCCAGCAGTACTGTAGTGTTATTATTATTGGTATATATATTGTTGTTTTTAGTATCGTTTAATCAATGACTGTACTAGAAATAGAACATCATGCAGTAGCAGATAGTATCGACTAGTAGTATCTGTACTGTTACCAAGTCGTACTCGCGTGAACTTAAAGTGGGATTATATATATTTTTGCTCTAATTTATGAAAACTATACACCAAAATCTAGAGAAATATGTCCCTTAACATATCTGAAAGTTTGAACTAAAAAAAACCTGGCGTTAATTTTTTACGTTTAAAACGTTTACGTAAACTTTCTGATCTTCTTGCAGGTGACACTCCATTAAAATCATTTGTATATAGGATCTGAGTTCCTCGCTCTATAACCCGAGTGGTTTATGGGTATATACGGGTATTTAGCTTCGGAATTAACATTTTTTAAGCATATTAAAACATTAAGCTAAGATTTGGAAATTTTTGACGTCGTGAACACTGTCTTGAAATTTGGCTCTCTTGGAAAGAAAAGCACTGGGCCTATATAATTTTTGGCAGTATAGACCCGGCTTAGGTATGAACTCTACCTTAGCCATTGTAGAATAAGTGGGCGTTATGAACATCAGAATATTGCAGAATTCAATAAAAAAGCAGACTATGCAATTCTGATACCGTCTGTTACACGAATACAATTTACGTATTTGTTGTAAGCTGATTAACTCGACAACAAATCGTATTCATTGCAGTGGAATTAAAAAGCTATGAATTTCACATTAAAAATAACCAGTTCAAGGCCATTCAGACGACCTTTTCTTCGATGTGCTAGTAAACAAGACATTGCGTACTTTTAAAATCGTTGCAGGAATAAAAATCAAAGCAAAGCAATACCATTAACCAACAATCTCGTCAAAAGTATGACATGAGAGTATGAGAGTAATAAATGCAAAGTAGCAGACTCCTCAAACGAGAAGTACCATCAGGTGTTTACCTGTAGATAGTCGCTGACGGCTACTGGCGAATATAACCGCATCATTGGATCCTTCGCAATCGACCTATCAGTTTGTACCTGTTAACATTGCTAAGAGTTGAATCAACTCTCTGATCAGTTGAATGACTGAATGATTACAAACCCAGGTGTCAACAGAAAAACAACAAAGAAGAGGAAAAAAGTAAAAAAAAAGTACATTCCTAACGAGGGCATTAAACAATAAAGCTCAAACAATACACGTCTTCATAAAATATTTACATTACTTGTTAGTTTATCATAAACCTACATTCCTTTTAAATAAAGATTGGAAAGCAAATCGGGGCATGTAGTATTTTTATGATTAAAATAACTGAAAATTTCATCACAAGACAGGTGGGCCAGGACGTGTAAAGAAGTGCTCACATCGACCTTCATTTTTACAATGTCAAGTCTTATACCTTGACTCCAAATAATCCCCTTTTTGGTATAATTGAAGTGAGTAAATGAAGCGATTTGATTGGATTGTATGCTAGCGAATACAATTAATCAGAGGCCTCGACAAAAAGTCTGTGAGCCCAATTTTTTAGAATCCATTTTAGATGAGTTTGGGGTCCTTTGCCACCGCCCACTAGAAGCCCTCACTGAGCGTTTGATTGTGCTGATTGCAAAGGACCAGTTAAGAGGCTTTAAATCGCCAGTCGACCTTGACACCGATTAGTATCCTAATTCCCCGGCCAATTGTTTCCCTTATTACCCACTGAGATAGGATACAATAGAATCAATATTGAAATAATGGCATGTAATAAAAACTGTAAATACATTGTTAATGATATAAACATATACTATACATCTAGAAACAGATAAACAACAAAAATCCATTTAATATATATCACGATTATTTCAAATGAGACAAAAACAAACGTTTCATGTTATATCCCTTAATCGTGTTTCATTAACAAAGGGATGTTATCCTTTTTTTTTAAAGAAACATTTAATAGACGCGGTGATCTACACAGATCACGTAGAAGAGATATTTCGCTACAAATAGGCGTTTATCATAGCACAAAACAGTAGTTTCTACACACTTACCACACAGAATAAATATTTGATTTTCAGACTGAGAGCTCATTTTCGTGTATTCAGTTAATGATAAACGTTACCTTAAAAGACGGGTTCCCTTATTTTCATTTATGAAAATGAAAATGCTAATACTTATAGAAAAGTAGAGGTGTTCTAATGACTTGGAAAAATACCAGTTTGTCATTTTCATAATTCATAATTAGCTAAATTAGTAGAGAATTACCAGCAGAATTCCAATGAGTGACCGATCATTTTTTGTTTATCCAGAGTGTATATACATGGATATTTATGATCGGTTAAAACTCTTAATTATATGCAATAAGAACATAATGATATGATTAAGAATACATGATAGTTCGCTTAATTTGAAACTAAAAAATAAACGTTAGTGAATATTTTGACGACTGTATCACTTTAAATCTATATCACCTGGTATCACTACAGTATATATCTGATCATACAACATTAATCTATTCTTATTGAACGCCTTCATGCTCAAAATAACAACATTTATAGTGTAATATCACGAACCGTTTATTTTTTTCAATAAGTGTCAGATATATTATTTATAGGTTGGGTGAAACTTTAAAGGATGATAACCTCGACATTTCGACAAAACAAAAAACTTTGAAATTTTTAAACGTATCTAGACATCACCATAGAAAATACCATTCAAATCTAACAGAATTTGTGATAGTCATGGCATAATCTGGTACGTTTTTCGGTATTTACAGACGTCAGAAGAGAAAGACAGTGAGAAGAGTCACAAATACTTACGGTTAATATTGAAATAAACATTCAGCCAAGGGAATGCTTCAAAGTGGTTGTTTGATGAACCCCGATAAGAATGACAAGATATTTTGTTATTACATTTAATAATAGGCAAACAGGAAGTAGAAAATGTAAGGCAAGGAAACTATTTAGAATGTTAAGAGTCTCGAATCCTTGAAACCCTCGGCTCAAATAATGGCAATTCAGAGCAAAAGTTGTATAGTAGTGGAGTCCTCCAAAGAGAAGTACCATCAGGATATTCGACAAGAAAAACCTATTTGGAATGCTAAGAGTTCTCGCGTCCTTTAAAACCACCTCTCTTTCTTATTTCTAATTAAAGATATATTGATTATAGACCATATGTTTACCTTGAAGTTTCTGAATTTAGCTCAACCTATTTTTATCAGCTGTTAGTTCGATTGATATTAGACTGCTGTCCGAGAGAAAACCAACCATCATCGATCTTATTTGCCATTCTCGGTGTAACTTGACCCACTGTGGAAGTTATACTGTAATTTATTCTATTCAATTAGAAGCCAAACCACAATGGGCAAGATTTTATGGGTCGTTGCGACATTATACTTGATCTTTAATTGTTAGTCGATATTTTTACCTAATTAACTTCAAGCTGGATTGCCTGAAAAGAGCCCAAATACTAACGATCTTATCCGTAATACGAAGCTTGAAATCTACAACAATATATTGAAGAAACATTGGAAGCAGCTAATGAACTTTTCATAAAAAACTTTGGGTGCTATTTTATGTTAATCAAAGGTTTGATAAAATCGAGTAACAGTGTAGTTTCTCAAATGCGCCTCGGTTGATCTTTAAAATAGGTGGTTTATTGAAACGATTCAATTTATGTATATGACAAAACTATGAATGTTATGGCAAATAATCTTCTCGAAAGATAAATTTGTTCTATTTTAGTCAAAGCAGACGGGAAAAGCTGCCACTAGATAGGACCCATGAACTTCCAGATGGTA
>NW_008709463.1:354229-392912 GCF_000327385.1 Lottia gigantea
CAACCCAGCGAAAACAGCACCCAACCCAGGGAAAACAGCACTCAACCCAGCGAAAACAGCACTCAACCCAGCGAAAACAGCACTCAACCCAGCGAAAACAGCACTCAACCCAGCGAAAACAGCACCTAACCAGCGAAAACAGCATACAACCCAGCGAAAACAGCACTCAACCCAGCGAAAACAGCACCTAACCAGCGAAAACAGCATACAACCAAGCGAAACAGCACCTAACCAGCGAAAACAGCACTCAACCCAGCGAAAACAGCACTCAACCCAGCGAAACAGCACCTAACCAGCGAAAACAGCACCTAACCAGCGAAAACAGCACCTAACCAGCGAAAACAGTACACAACCCAGCGAAAACAGCACCTAACCAGCGAAAACAGCATACAACCCAGCGAAAACAGCACACAACCCAGCGAAAACAGCACTCAACCCAGCGAAAACAGCACTCAACCCAGCGAAAACAGCACTCAACCCAGCGAAAACAGCACACAACCCAGCGAAACAGCACTCAACCCAGCGAAACAGCACCTAACCAGCGAAAACAGCACCTAACCAGCGAAAACAGCACTTAACCAGCGAAAACAGCACCTAACCAGCGAAAACAGCACTCAACCCAGCGAAAACAGCACTCAACCCAGCGAAAACAGCACTCAACCCAGCGAAAACAGCACCTAACCAGCGAAAACAGCATACAACCCAGCGAAACAGCACCTAACCAGCGAAAACAGCACACAACCCAGCGAAAACAGCACCTAACCCAGCGAAACAGCACCCAAACCCATCGAAAACAGCACTCAACCCAGCGAAAACAGCACCCAACCCAGCGAAAACAGCACTCAACCCAGCGAAAACAGCACCTAACCAGCGAAAACAGCACCCAACCCAGCGAAACAGCACCCAAACCCATCGAAAACAGCACCTAACCAGCGAAAACAGCACCTAACCAGCGAAAACAGCATACAACCCCGCGAAAACAGCACACAAACCAGCGAAACACCACCCAACCCATCGAAAACAGCACCTAACCAGCGAAAACAGCATACAACCCAGCGAAACAGCACACAACCCAGCGAAACAGCACCTAACCAGCGAAACAGCACCTAACCAGCGAAAACAGCACACAACCCAGCGAAACAGCACCTAACCAGCGAAAACAGCACTCAACCCAGCGAAAACAGCACATAACCAGCGAAAACAGCACACAACCCAGCGAAAACAGCACTCAACCCAGCGAAAACAGCACTCAACCCAGCGAAAACAGCACACAGCCCAGCGAAAACAGCACCTAACCAGCGAAAACAGCACTCAATCCAGCGAAACAGCACCTAACCAGCGAAAACAGCACTCAACCCAGCGAAAACAGCACCCAACCCAGCGAAAACAGCACACAGCCCAGCGAAAACAGCACCCAATCCAGCGAAAACAGCACCTAACCAGCGAAAACAGCACTCAACCCAGCGAAAACAGCACCTAACCAGCGAAAACAGCACTCAACCCAGCGAAAACAGCACCCAATCCAGCGAAAACAGCACCTAACCAGCGAAAACAGCACTCAACCCAGCGAAAACAGCACCCAACCCAGCGAAAACAGCACCCAACCTAGCGCTCTGGTTATGACGTCGAGGTTTCGAGTTTTAGCCGTATTCTGTCTAAACGTCTTAGTGGCATACTCAACTTTAAGGAAACGTAAAACGAATGATTATAGTATTTTCTCTCTAGGTCAGTTAATTAAGAAAGAGGCAATAAATCATCAGAGAATACATTAAAACGTTCAGGTTGTATTCAAATTTGTACGCATTCATTAATGAAATTTTGTTACATGAAGCTGTCAATAATTGAAAAGAAAATTTAATAAACGAAAAGGTTGTTTTATGCCTTTCTTTTTTTGCACCTGATTGAGCTAATGAAGACGAGTAACGATACGCAGTGTCCAAGAGGGAAAATTTTGTAGGAAGGCAATCTACATTCAATCTGTGTTTATGAAATAAAATGAATTTGTGTTTTTGTCTTACGTTTCTGCCCCCTAACGGATCAGACAAAATTCTGTAATAACTTGCTGGAAGTTTTCTTTTGTTTTTTTTATAGCCTGGGTTCGGTTCGGCCTAATATTTCTATTTTTTACCACCCACCGACAAACGTCCTACATTTGAGGGTATTGAACAGTGGGTCAATCATATGCCTAGTTGAAAGGTGCGAAGTATCAATAAAACTTCAATAAAGAATCGAATAAAGAGCAAAGATCTAGTTTAAAAATAATGGATATCAATGAGGGTACATTTCCAGGTCATAGAAAATCGTTAGAATAAGGGTCAATGCACGAGGAAGTAATAATTCAATTTAGAGGAGGGTAAGAAGGAGAGAGGTTGTTTTTTTGCAGATATTGTACCTCTTAAGAATTGTTCATATATATTTGAATTAAGAACCTTCATGTACATGTAAGCATTATAAGTAGTTTCCTATATTTTTTTTTATATTCAAAAATATATTATATGAAATGGTTACTTCTACTGGCCGACTGAAAAGAACAGTCAAAAGGTTTCACGAGGAATAGATTTCATGCTTCAACACCTAACTTTATCCACATCAAAGTATTAAAACCATAGTACGTAAAACGAGGTATTTATGCTCAGATGAAATTGATTATTCATGTTCAAGAGGTAGTTAATCTGAATTCAGCATCTTGTTGTGTGATCGCTATGCTTAGTCCGATAATTTTGTAGTCAAAGGTCTTTGGTCCTGGATTCTTGGGCAGCTTTGGGTCAAAACAGCCTAACCTTGCTCACTGTGACAGTTGCCAGTTCTTTGTGGCCAGATTGAGACTGTAGATTGCATCAGCCTTGATCTATTTATGACATAAGCCCTGAATTGTTAGATGATGCAGCATACGAAATCATCGTGTCCAACAGCTTGTGAACTGTCACAGTTGGCAGTTGTCTGGTCAGATTGAAACTGCAGATTACATCAAACCTTGATCTATTTATAACACGTGTCATTAACATTACTATTGCTCTGCTCTAAGTTTCAAATAATATAATAAAATATTGGTTATTTGGTCTAAACCTTCTCATGGTTTACAAGCACTCCAGTTCACAACCTCAACTGCCGTTATCTAATCCGACCAATTTCTAAAGCATATCTAACATTCAGTTATCTGTATTTGATTTCACGAGGTGTTGTACCATCTAACTAAACTTGGCACAGTTCTATTAAACAAGGAATGTTATATCGTCACACTAGGGGATTTAATGTTAAGAGGTAATTTCTATATCGTATAATTAATACCACAGCAATGTAAAGCTGGTTCTATGATGTAAAACAATATTACCTTCATCGTATTTCTCAACAGAGTTCGATCCGTTGTAGATGAAAATCAGGATGGCTGTTCCTAAACAAAATGAAAATGGAGTGGGTTCAATATGTTGATGTCAGATGGTATTTCTCAATAAACAAGTATTAACGAAACCAAAAATCCCAACAAGATATTGGCGAAATATTGATAGCAGCTAATGAACTTTTCATAAGAGGAAGTATATCAATTATAAGTGAGTTTTGAGCAAATTCATCCAGCTGTTTTGAAATAGAAAACAAAAAACTTAAATATTGAGATTCGCAGTTGCAATATGACATCCGCCTACTGTTTATGCATTGTGTTTATCACTGTATGAATTTGTTACAAAAAACACAAGGGAATATATGATGGTATAACACACTTCTATAATAACAAAGTATATAACGTAACAACACTATTTACACAACTATATTTTTTATTCTTCTCATCAACGGATCTCTTTCAATACCTAACCTAATCTATTTAATTTCTTTCACCATAGACTCAACACAGACGTTTTAATCTTCTGACTATTTATGGCGGATGAGTTGGCGAGAACTAAGATTCGACAACAGATACCATAACATTCGTCCTTAGTTGAACTCTAATAGAGCATCTGCCTTCACGCCAGCTCTTCTATTTTCTGTTAATTCTCATCTCGGTTTACTATGAACTCAATAGTTTTACCTACAAACATTCCAATGACTCATCTCGACAGATTGTTTTAAATAACAACAGGTTTTCAAGAAAAGCTCATCAGTTATCGTCAAAAAAGGTCAAGAAGTTTTAAATTCATCTTGTGGTTTATTGCACTGCCTGTTACAAGATGAAATTAAGAATGATATTGGTTTGGTGGTTACATATTTAAGAACAGCGAGTTATTAAGAGTATTGTCAAAAAAGGTTAAAGCATTTTAAATTCATCTTGTGGTTTAATACCGTGACCCAACTGTAAGTCAATTTAATGCCTGTTAAAACAATTTCTGGAAGTGGGAGTTCCTTCAATCAGTCTCTCTGATAGTTAAGTCACTAGTTTAATCAATTGTTAATCGCAAGATGAAACTAAAAATCATTATATAAGTAGTTAAGGGGTAATATTTGATTCTATTTGACAAGCATAATGGTAGAGTAACATCAGGTAATCCTTCCATTCATTCGATAAATTGGCACAGAGTGTCACAATGTTGCAAAAACCATTGAAAGAAAGGTATCCTTTAGAAAAAGGAACACCATTAGAACCAGTACATTGGTTGAAAACATAAATACAGGATAACTCAACAGTACAGCAGTACAGCAACAGATAAACTGTATTCTAGATCTTTTACAAGAAGTTTGATCTACTTAAAGTCACCCATTCAATTTTATTATTTTCAATCAAACAAAAAACAAGATAATCAATGAAGTTAAATCTGTAGTATATTTATATTTCGAAAGGTTCTGCACTTTACAAGTCAAGATAAGCTGCATCTTAGTCACATGGTACTCAATCATGAAACACCTGATGTTACTTCTCTTTGGAGGAGTCCTTTACAATACAACTTTTACTCTCGATTTTGTCATACTTTGGACGAGATTTTGATTAAACAGAATAGTTTGATTGTAAGAATGTTATAATTCGATGACGAGTACGAACAATGATAATAATTCTAATAAAAAAAATCTATTTGATGTTTCCAGTTTCCATCAACCTACCAAAATATTTATGATCAAAAAGATTTCAAAGTGGAAGCTAGGTTATCAGTATAATGGTATTGAATTTTTATGATGAAACCATTGTCTTTGATCTAGAACAGTGTCTGACATAAACTGATAAGCTAATAACAAGATAGACATACCAGACACTCTTCACTAGGTCAGCCAAGTTGGTGTCGTTGCTCTTTCGTTCTTAGCATTCCTTCGTTATCGATCTTGAGTCTGTTTCAAAATTCAAAAAAATGGTAGCACTCGTATGAAAATTTGCTAGCACATTACGATATTATTTTTCATGATACGATTTTGTGCTTTTAATTAATATATTCGATTTGGTTTTTTTATTCGTCGTAAAAGTTTTGGTCACCTTGATGTACTTTACGACATTGATTTGTTTTTAATTTCTAAATTCAGAAGAACATATAGATGTATAGTTCATGTCGTTCCATGCTACCGGAAGTGCTAAAAGGTTCCCGCTTTATTGTCTCTCTTGCTTTTAATCCCAACTTGTTAAAATTTTATTTCATTTTGTCACTTCGCTCTAGAAAACACATTAAGAACGGTCAAAGACCCCACTTCCAGATAAACAAATTGTCATTTTGCCTCGCTCTATTCCCAGGTCGTCTGCTATCTTATTAGATCTGGTACCATTAAGCTATCGTTTGGTTCGCCACGGAAACATTTACTACAGTGTGTCACCTTGACAATCTGGCTTCCTGCCAAAAGATAAAAGAAACTAATTTGATGCTGTCTGCTTCTATTATATACAGTTTCGCGCGCTTTTACTGTCATGATTGAGTATTTCTCGCCAAATCGTCTGCTAAGATAGGAAATGATTTTTTTTTGATTATCCGGTCTTTTTACTCATTTATATATCAGTACGTCTACAAGCCTTTTACGACTGGATGATTAGTACTGAAGTAATTAAGAGAGAATACTACGACCAAGGTGTCGCCTTGCCCCAAGATTTACCCGCGTCCATCAATCATTAAAACTGAAACTCGATCCGTCCAAAAGATCTTTTTAATTCACATTTATCCGAGAACTATCGTTTTTCATTTGAATTTCCGCAGTATATTTCGGAATTTCCGGAAGCTACTGCCATAAGACTTGGTAGACGTCGTCACAACGACACCTGTAGGCCTACGTTCTGTTTAACGTTCATATAGGCCTACTCGATGTTATCTCTTGCAAAAGAAGAAAAAATTTGGTCTTATCCAATATACAGATTCAGAGATAAGCCTCGCATCGGTATTTCACCATTAGTTATTATGACGACACCTGTACCGTGATATGTCTCTTCTAGACACCTGATACCACTTTTCATTATGAAATACTTACTCACTTATGATTGATATACTTAATCATATTAAAAGTTCATTAGCTGCTACCAATGTTTTGCCAATATGCAGTGCGGAAGGGTAGTACGTGGTTTATTTAAGCATCTACGCCACAAAACGTAAACGATGCGTAAAATTAACTCAAGTACATAAACTTACATTGCAAATTGAATTCAATACTGTCAGAATGCTCCAGCATTATATACTTTAACATATGTATTGAAGGAGCCCATTCCGTGACTGTATCTGTGATAAAAACTACTATATAATTCAAGCGAGAGAATTTGGCACATGTCCGACTTGAGTAGGTGTCTTGCATCTGGTTAATGGCGACACCTGGAGATTTCAAGATCAAACGTACTATTAAATTTGGAATTTTTCCAGAATAAAAGTGTAGATTCACTTCAGTTTACTACTGATAAACCTTTCTGAACGCCAACAGTACAAAGTTGGCATGTATGCTGATTGTAGAAGCTTTTTGAATTTTACGTGTCATTTTGAAACTTGGTGTTGGGGACATTTCGAAAAATGGTCTTTACCCCCAGTTGTACCCTCATTTCATTTCTGTAACATCAAAAATATGATGATTGTCAGAATGCACCAAACAACAGGAGAACCGTTTCAGAATCCACTATGTACCAATTCGACCTATGCTGGGGTAGAACCCGAGGCGGGGCCATTGGGGTACACGGATCGTCTGCACTTTCAAACATTTTTACCCTGAATTATGTGTCAGATTGCACCAAACAAACAATAAATAATATCTAGTATCTATAGTAGATAATAAAACATATCAACTAATTGACTATTGATGACTATTTATAACTGATGAAGACAAGACGCCATGGACTTCAAAGTCTCCTAAATAATTAATTATTGAAACATTGAGGAAATTGTTATTTAGCGTGAGGTGAACCTTTCACTACTAGTGTCTTCCAATAATATTTACAAACAATTCTTTTTATCTAATACCCTCCATACCTGACAATTCCCAGGAAAGTTTGGAATTGATTCCACAGGCGCCATGGTATTTATATTCACAGGCTGCAATTATCTTTGATGATTTCATTCATTGTTGATATTTGAGTATATTGCTCTAGTTGATTTGTAATTGTATAAAATATAAATGCTAGTTGATTACCTCTAGGATTTATAATAAACTCTTTTGTTTTACTCAAGGCCGAATAATCCCCCTTGGTTTTAGTTGCTTTACATTCAATAATCAACAGTACTCTGATGATTCACGATAATTGTCTTGCAAAGTTTGTATCTGGAACAAGCAGTTGTAACTCTACGCACTTGTAGCCAATAGCAGTTTGAATTGTGCTGTTTTTATTGGACGTGGACTTCCGCTTCCAGAGAATGAGTTGTGGCTACAAGTGAACTGAAATGAAATACTGTCGACAGTGTTCAATGAGGGCAATTCTGCCAAGACAGTAGCATTACCCTATTCTTTTTTGTTCCCAACTGTCAAAGATCTTTACTGTATCAGTCTGTATTACGGAGCATCTGTAAGAGAGATGAACAATTTTTCAGTTCTCTGTGGTACTAGTCCGCTCCGAATGGGGGCTATATGACTGACAAGCATAGCTATTTCTGAGTTATTTTAATACAAATGTATTTGTCACTGTTGCACTCACAGTGCACTCACTCTTTATCAATATTTTATTATTATATATATTAACTAAGGTAACAATAACAGTAGGTTGTTCCACTCAAGTGTCATTCATAATTAATTATATAATATACTTCACTAAATTGAAGGAAAACACAAAACTTTATTATGATCTGAAATGTAATGGTTCTCATATATCAGCAATTGCTGGAAGCGGACGTTAACTTGTCATCTAACAACAACTACATAGTCTGTGATATCAGTTAACTGGAAGCAGACGTTAACTTGTCATCTACTAACAACTACCTAGTCTGTGATATCAGTTAGCTGGAAGTTGACGTTAACTTGTCATCTACCAACAACTACCTAGTCTGTGATATCAGTTAGCTGGAAGCAGATGTTAACTTGTCATCTACCAACAACTACCTAGTCTGTGATATCAGTTAGCTGGAAGTTGACGTTAACTTGTCATCTACCAACAACTACCTAGTCTGTGATATCAGTTAGCTGGAAGCGAACGTTAACTTGTCATCTACCAACAACTGCCTAGTCTGTGATATCAGTTAACTGGAAGCAGACGTTAACTTGTCATCTACTAACAACTACCTAGTCTGTGATATCAGTTAGCTGGAAATTGACGTTATCTTGTCATCTACCAACAACTACCTAGTCTGTGATATCAGTTAGCTGGAAGTTGACGCTAACTTGTCATCTACCAACAACTGCCTAGTCTGTGATATCAGTTAGCTGGTAGCGAACGTTAACTTGTCATCTACAAACAACTACCTAGTCTGTGATATCAGCATCACTGAAAGCGAACGTTAACTTGTCATCTACCAACAACTACCTAGTCTGTGATATCAGTTAGCTGGTAGCGAACGTTAACTTGTCATCTACCAACAACTACCTAGTCTGTGATATCAGTTAGCTAGAAGCGAAGGTTAACTTGTCATCCTAGCCTGTGATATCAACTTCTGGTGAAAGTGGATGTTAACTTGTCATCTACCAACAACTACCTAGTCTATGATATCAGTTAGCTGGAAGTTAATGTTAACTTGTCATCTACTAACAACTACATAGACTGTGATATCAGCTAG
This sequence comes from Lottia gigantea, assembly GCF_000327385.1. Lineage (NCBI taxonomy): Eukaryota > Metazoa > Mollusca > Gastropoda > Lottiidae > Lottia > Lottia gigantea. The sequence goes on from NW_008709463.1 coordinate 363,304, forward strand.
CTTGAAGTTGACGTTTACTTGTCATCCACCAACAACTACCTAGTCATTCGTATCAGTTAGCTGGAAGCGGACGTAAACGTTCTCAGAAACAGCAGTGAATGAATTAATATCGTCTTTGAAAAGCTGAAATCATGTTTCATCCCGTCACAAAATAAATCACATGCGATTAGTCCTGGCACTTCCTTTAACCAATAAAACTAATTACTCCATCGGAAATGGATGAGGATGCTGTATTGTTAAAAAAGGGTGGCTATTGTTATCTTCAAGTAATAGTATGATTCCATTTGTAAAAACCATCGACCATTGTCTTTTATTGGAACTGAATGGTTTAAGGAAATGCCCCGTCAAATTGTATTTCCATAATTGCGTACCAGACGGTGTGGGTTACATACAGCGATTCAATATCTTTGGCCTTACAAAGAGCTTATAAAAAATATACTAGTTTTTAATCATAACGCCAATAAGCCTGGCATAAAGTTTGAGTGACAATAATGGAGATTCTAAAGTATTTGACAAGTCTTAGAAATGATCTCGATCAATCTGTAAATATATACATCAGTCGGCTGGTCGGTAAATTACAAATTTAATTCCGCTTCTAGCAGAAGGTGATATCACAGACTAGGTAGGTGGATCTGGATCAATTGCCTGGTGTCGTAATTTTGGATGGGTTATTGAGAAGATTCAGATCTGGTCAGATTGAATGATATGGCGGTGAAGCTCTGCCCTGGTGTTGCGTGAGTTCCTCGATCTTCTTCATTCTTCCAAAACTTGCTGTGATCGTGATAATTCTTTTGGTTTGGTAGTCTTATTGTGGTCGATGGTTTGGTTTGGTTTGGTTATCTCCATTAAGTAAGCCCCACCCCCCCCCCCCACCCTCTAAGCCGGCGCTGTCACTGGTTATTCTGGAATGGATAGAAATAAAGAAAATACAGTAAACAATACCTTTACTAGATAATATTGATGAGTAATGATAATCAATTGATAGTATTTATAGATTGTGATTCATCTCTGATCTATAGAAATAGATACAATAATTGCGATATGTTTGTAAACCAGGTCTGTACGTAGCTACAGGGGGGGGGGGCAATGCCCGATAAAATAGATCCCCCCTCCCCTTGAAAAAAACTATGACAACCGACAAATTTCATTACTACAACTAAACACCATAGAACATTGCCCATTAGGATATTTTACTTGCCCCTCCAGATATATTACTTGCCATTACAGATATTTTACTTGCCCCTACAGATATATTACTTGCCATTACAGATATATTACTTGCCCCTCCAGATATATTACTTGCCCCTCCCAATCAAGCCTGGCTACGGGCATGCAGTCGCTGAATGAAATTTGGTTTAGTAGCAGAACATGCCCTAATTTTTTTTTTTAAGGGGGGGGGGGGGGGGGGTTGTTATTGCACCCTGTAGCTACAGGCCTGTGCGTTTGTCAACCAGATATCCCTTAAGAGTGTAACATATCCACAAGAACCATTATATATATAATTTGCCAGGAATATATTTTATCAGGTCTCTATCTCGAGTCAATAAATGCCAATATCGTTTTCCCCGCCTTCATGTTCATCAGAGCCAAATTGTAACCGACGTCCTAAAATACCTCCGATATTTCTTTTCACTGATTCCTATTAATATGTCACGTAACAATAAAAACCAAATCAACATGTCAATCTATTTTCTTCCAAGGTATGCCAGGCGTGAAAGACACAATATTGCTTCAGAATACAAGTTGGTTATTAAATTATATCTTCTGACGAACTAGCTTGGTCGCGAACAGCGTAGTAACATCGATACTGAATCGTTTTTACAGTTTCTAAAAAGTAGGCAGAGACAGGGTCCAGCTTTCGCATAGAAATAGAGCTCAGTAAGAGCGTAGTAACATCGACACCGAGTTGTTGTTCATTAGAATAAATAAACCGAGTAGCCTACCAATGATCCGAAACAAACAAATTCGAAACAACATTTTGACGAAAAATTGGTAGAAATGGACAATACTTGGAAGTTTAACATCCTACCTTTCTCACATATTGTGTTTTAATTAAAAATTGCAAGACAATTCCAGTATCCAAAAATCTTGTCCAAAGCACGATAAAATAAAGAGCAATTATTGTATAGTAGTGGACTCCTCAAACGAGAAGCACCATCATGATACCCGTCTGTTTATTGGGTTTTTGAGCATTTTTTTTATCAGTGAACACCGTTTTTAACAGTTTTTCATTATATTTCATTGATGAGTGTTTCAAGCCATTTCTTGATGGAAACTATATTATATTTTCTTAGCTTTTTTATGTTGAAATTTCCAGACTATTTCATTCTACAATTCTTTTATTCTATTGTTTTCGCGCAGTAAGAAACCGGAGCACACCCCTCTACTCTTTCTGAATCAATACTTCAATTCCAATCCGAATTTTTACAAGCTCGTTAATTTTGGTTACTATTTTAAAATAAAATGCATGTTAACAATTCCCGTTTTAACCAAAAATCGATAAATTTACCACGTGATGCACTTAATGTATTAGAATTTGACCTGCAAGTCGATAAGATCGTCCGCATGACACGATTCCATGGCATTGGTAGCGGAAGTGGTCTGGTTTCTCTTTTAGAAATGACCTGGAATCCCGACACATCCTACTTTCTGTAACATGAATTCTTATAGAATTTTTACCTCGAGACAGAACTGCCTCTTACGATACTATATAGAATTAAATTGAATCAATTCTTTAACTGAGTGTCGGTTTCGCGTTATGAAAAAAGTTTATCATCAACGTCAAAAATTCTTTCCAAAATATATTGGATTTTGAACACACTTCGTAACGCAAAAATAATTTTTGGAACATCCCTATATAGTCATACTGTTTTCAGGGTTGTTTCAAGTGGTAAATCAAAAATCTAGTCATACCTATCTTGCTTTTCCAACGTTAAAGAGTGTTTAAAATACAGTTAGCACTATATGTACAATACAACGTACACGTAACCGAAGTTTATATTACTTCAAAATCGAACTCAAGATTCGACCAGCATGAATTACTTTTAAATTCTAACATTAGTTTAATCATGCATCAGTTTAATCTCAAAACAAAAACTCATTTTTAGAAGTACATTGTAATTACGAAGATTGTATAGATTATGTAACTGCTGGTGTCGTTTTCTAACTTTAAACACAGCTGATTGACTTTTCAAATTACAATGAACTTAATTTTCACTCGATATTAGTTTTCGTCGTTCATCTGGAAGTGTATTGGCAAATGGACTGTAGTGTCCGACTGCGTGGAAAATATTTTAATCTCTCTCGTGATAACTCGCCTGGTGAATTACTTTTTGCCACAGAAAAATAATTTAATTTTACCTGTCACCCCAGATATTGCTATCAATGTCCTGGTGACGTATTACTGCTCTAGAAATATAACTAATATTGATCTGTCACTCAACATCAGCTCACTGACTGTAAATGGACAGTACAACAGCCCGTTGCTCTCTCGAATTTCAACCCGGTTTCTCTATTTCAATAATAGATAGGCAGAACAGAAATAATAGAGCTTCATGCTGTCTAAATGGATAAATAAACCGAGCTGATATAGGTAGCCTGGGTTAATGAATTTCAGCCAAGTTTCCAGTCAATGATGCAGGGATGACTGACATTGAAAAAAAACACCCAGTCGTTCGGATGGGGCAATAAACAGAATCTTCGTGCAGGATAAATAAGACTCGACATTTAGAAATCGAAATAGTATACGTTTAGGCCTGTACAAGAAACTTTTAAGGTTTAACAACCAGGGTTCATGAGGATCCTTTCTACCAGCTGGTCCTTGACCAAACTTCTTGGTAATGATTTTACAATGATAACAACTTAGGTTTATGGGGATCCTTTCTATCAGCTGGTACTTGACCAAATATCTTGGCACTGATCTTTCTCTGATTATAAGTACCCATTTTCAGCTGGGACGACTGGAATTATGAGGAAAGATGACTTATTAAAGGAAGAACACAAAAGCTGACTAGTCGACCTGATCACAAATTACACAGAGACCTTCATTCAACGTACACTACAGATCCCTAGCGTATCTTCCCAACAAAACAAACGTATTTGTTAATTTGTTAGCCGGAGGAACAATGTTCATACAAATTTGTCCATAAGAATCCCAGACAATCCGGTTTTCCCAATGCGGCTGGAAACAATGATTATATGAGTGACAGAGATCTGGCAATGGTCTTCCCAAGACGGAGACTGAAACAAAAATTGTTTGTTTATTTTCCCAGAAGATTTCATTATTAAATATTCTTTCAAAAGCAAGACGAGTAATTAATATGGAGTCGAATGGTGTCACGTGTTTGTGATACATACAGGCGCTCTAATGATGAGTTCTACACGTTTGGGATTCATGGAATCAACCGAAAGTTCAATAAAACAAGTTGGAACAGACTTCGCGTTCCACTTGTACCGTAAAAAGAGTAGGTGCAGACAGAATTTAAAACGTAATCCTGTACGCTTATTGACCAATTGGATAATAATGTATGTAGAAAGGATAATACGGAACTTCTGGCTCAGGGACAACAGCTACAAGTCAAAGCTTCGAACACTTTTCACTAGTCTAAATAGCGTCGATCATCATCACCATATATGAAAGGTATGAATAAATACAAAGATCTCTTCATCAGCAAAAATAAAGCCGTCTCTCTCTACGTCAAGTTCCCACGTCGTTTCTATAAAGCAATCGAAAGCGGATTGAACGTCGATTAAATAATTCAAATGATCTTGAAAATAGTCAATAAACAACTTAAGATACTGATATGATATGAGATAAATATCAAATAGTCATAATATATCTACTTGATTCTATGGTATATCAATCTCACCAAGTTACTGAATGAATGATATCGACAGTCTTTATTGACGTACTGGCGTAACTAATCCCACGCATGACGTCATATACCAATCGTTTAAAAATTTAATTGTTCCATTTTCCTATCTCAGAATAACAATAGTTTAGATCAAATATCGTTTAAAACCCCCGCAAGCGATAATATTACCGAGTTTAAAAATTGATGAATCAGTAAATGGGGAATTGTAAAGGAATCTTATCATGTAAAAATGTATGCAATTCCTTTTTTATTGCACCTATTCTAAAGAATAAAATATGAACAATTTTTTTTGTCTCTGGGGACGTTCTCTTATAATGATAATATAATATACCAACATTTTTTTATTATAAACATATAGTGTTGGCATCCTGATGAATATTATATATGTATCTGTCACGTGAGCTCTGATTATGTTATTCTTGAAGCACGATTAACAAAATGTTGTTAAAAAGCAAAGAAAACGATCACCAATAAAAGATAGTAAATGACAGTCCCTATCGAGTCATACGGAACCTATAGTCTACACTGATTTGTGACTCGGTTTAACATATCGCCTCTTTCAAATGGTTCATCAAATATTAAGTTAATTTGATACTTATTCGATACATATTAAAAAACGCGTTGTTTATGTCGTTTACAACAATGATGAAGTATTTTAGATAATTTAAAAAAAGATGTGGCTTTCGTTTATATTTATCGATTTTAATTTCTACTTGTTAATTCTTCATTTATATTTCATGGCGCACGTGCTCTTCACCCCCTTTGATACTGATAATGAACACATTGCTCTCGTGAAGTTAAAAAATACACCCCGCCATTCGTCGTTACTTGGTACTGACGTAGCGTAACTTTTTTTGTAATTATTTATTTTCAATCCACCCAGAACTCTCGTTTCCACACACATTTTAACTCACTGCATTACGGTCTAGCATACGTCCACAGGTAAACAAAAATATAATCTGTTAGATATTAGCATGGTTAAAAAGAAACCAGTTATCTCTGACAAGCTACTTGTCACTATTCAACAGAAGGCACTGGTACAGGATTCAGTTAGAGACAATCATAGACTGGAATAGAAGGTAAAATCTCCTAGAAAATGATTCCATGCGTGGGTGCTATTGAATGTTCTTGGTTAATTCTCGTGATATTCGACGTCTGGTCGCGAGCCGAGGGATTACCAATCTACTCAGAATTCAATATTCCAGACAAATTCAGAAATAAATGTTTATTTAGCTTATAATTATATACATTTAGATTTCGGATCATATTTCGATTGAGTGTTTTTCAGGAAGTAGTTGGAGATTGGGTAGTATTATTAGATTTTCTTTACAAACCCGCGTCCGTCTAGACAGTTTCATTCTAAATAATTATATCACCATCCTCTGCTTCTTGTCGCTTTTCATCGGTCTTTGAAATGTCGTAAATACTTAGTAAAGATGTCAGTTACAAATCTTCAGAACATATAGATAGGAACTCAGAAGAAAGAAATAAATAGATAGATAGATAGATAGATAATGGAGAGAAGCTACTTTGTGGATGAAGAGTTCTAAGCAGAAAGCAATCTCATCATCTCATCTAATGTCTGGTATCATCTAATGTCTGGTATCATCTAATCTCTGGTATCATCTAATGTCTTGTATCATCTAATGTCTTGTATCATCTAATCTCTTGTATCATCTAATCTCTGGTATCATCTAATCTCTTGTATCATCTAATGTCTTGTATCATCTAATGTCTTGTATCATCTAATCTCTTGTATCATCTAATCTCTGGTATCATCTAATCTCTTGTATCATCTAATCTCTTGTATCATCTAATGTCTTGTATCATCTAATCTCTGGTATCATCTAATCTCTGGTATCATCTAATGTCTGGTATCATCTAATCTCTTGTATCATCTAATCTCTTGTATCATCTAATCTCTTGTATCATCTAATGTCTTGTATCATCTAATGTCTTGTATCATCTAATGTCTTGTATCATCTAATCTCTTGTATCATCTAATCTCTGGTATCATCTAATCTCTTGTATCATCTAATCTCTTGTATCATCTAATCTCTTGTATCATCTAATCTCTGGTATCATCTAATCTCTGGTATCATCTAATCTCTTGTATCATCTAATCTCTTGTATCATCTATACTCTTGTATCATCTATACTCTTGTATCATCTAATCCCTGGTATCATCTAATGTCTTGTATCATCTAATCTCTTGTATCATCTAATGCAGCTATTGCATCTACTCTGATTATTGAAATTCTTGATTTTATTTTTTAAAAGCTAACTTTTCTGATTTTGAAAACAATAGATTGTTTGTTCTTTCTATCAATTGAGCGGCTGTAGGTTCCGATCTCGATTTGCGTGCAGAAATCCGATGACAATGATTAAGTCATCTGCACTCATAATTCCAGTCGACCCAGCTGTAAATGGGTTCGAATAATCCGGGAAAGATCAATACCAAGAGGTTTGATCAAGGATCAGAAAGGCCCCTTAACTGTGAACCTAAGTCGTTTATCTATTTCTATATTGAAGGTTTGAATATTCTATGTGATGTTTCAGACGCACTGAAAATGGAAGAAACCGAATACCAAAAAAGCTGATTATATTTGACCTAATTATATTGATATGTTTTATGACAATACACAATTTTACAAAAAGCATAATCCAAGACAGCTTTTACAAAGGAAATCGGATTAAATATTTCTAAGAGGCTTTGCTCCAACGTTCAGACATTTCTGTGCTGCAGGTCTTAAAGACTCTAAAACAATTTTCAGACGTAACGTTCGGAAGTATGTTAATCCTTCACATGACACAAGACAGTGAAACTTCTGTCAATCTATCTAGACAACACAAACCCCTTCGGTACTCTGGACTCAAGTTTGCAAAACCCTGTCAGAAATATGCACAAGGCCACATATTCTCGAAACGATCTTAGCGCTAGGATGTCCTAGGTTCTTATCTTCTAACATTGATTCTAGGATGTCCTAGCCCTAAGATCGTTTCGAGAATACGTGTTCAGAATTGCATTAGGCTGCAAATCTACCATAAAATTAAACTTTATTTGTTGAGAGTGTTCAAAGTGGCCTACCGGATAAAACATTTTATTGGTAATTAAGATGACGTTCTAAAACGCAAAGAAATTTAATGAAACCACACTGCAATATTTTACCATAAACGTTTGGGCATTTTTTTTTTTTTTGGAAAATCTAGATTTACAAGAATAAAATAAAGAAAATGAATCATCAGAGATAGACATTAACCTGTTATTAATATTCAGAGTAATCTATATTAATATTCAGAGTAATCTATATTAATATTCAGAGTAATCTATATTAATATTCAGAGTAATCTATATTAATAATCAGAGTAATCTATATTAATATTCATGTAATCTATATTAATATTCAGAGTAATCTATATTAATATTCAGAGTAATCTATATTAATAATCAGAGTAATCTATATTAATATTCAGAGTAATCTATATTAATATTCAGAGTAATCTATATTAATATTCAAGGTAAACTTGAATGGACATATCTTGATAAAAAGATCTATAAACATAAATAAAACATGTTGAAGTTTCATTTCCGACCATCCCCCACACAACAATATCGTATTATTAATTCATGGTTTCTATTAACGACAATAAACCAAGCGGAAACTGCATCAAGGACAACTGGCAATGATAGGCAATATAAAGTTACTGACGATCCGGACAACAAAACGAAACCCGAAATCCAAAACACCATATTGGCGAAACATTGGTAACAAACGATCCGAAATATGTTGAATAAATAAACCAAGTACTAACAACCCGAACTTCAAAACAACAAATTGGCAAAACATTGGTAGAATCTAATGAACTTTTCATATGAGGAAGAGGCTCTCCTGAAGAAAAAATGAAAAAATTGCCTTGGTTGCACCCGGACACATATTTGAAGCAAAAAAATATAAAAATCATACTTTTAAATCAATTATGATGTAAGGGTACAAACTATATTTCTGAGGGTACATACAAATGTATCACCCCCAACCCCTGTATCCCAACTGACGCCGACACTGAGGAGAAACTTCCGGGTCCATGTACTATTGTCTCTTTGGGGAGTTCACATGACAAAACTTATTCTTATTGTTCTACTTTTATGATCGATCTTCCGGAGATGTTTTGTTTTCCCCTGATAATAAACTAAGAATTAATAACAGGCTTTGTTCTTCTTTGTTTGTAAACAAGACATTGAACGTATATAAGTCCCAGATTATCTATCATGCTAATATGACCTTCTTCTTATACCTTGACTGCAACAGCCACCTATACCGGAAGTTTGTAATTGAAGCGAATGAATTGGATTATACGTGAGGGAAGACAACCAATCAGAGGCCTCGACACAATGACAATATTATTGCTTATTGTTTACAGACTGTGCTGTATTCGGTAGCGTACAATCCAATCAAATCATTTACAAACTTCTGTGATACAAGTGGCTATTGCAGTCAAGGTATATGCCAAAGGTCGTAATAGCTTGACATGTGAAGATGTAATCATATCAAGGAACCCTTGTTGTTGTTGGTGTTGTTGTTGTTGTTTTGTGATGAAATTATGTAGAATGATTTTGTTAACAGACAATAAAAAGCTTTTATAAAAACACAATAGCATGGTGGACACCATCGGTCCGGACGGCCAGTAAAAAAAGCATAAAAACGTTTACGGTTGAAGGTACAAAAGGATTTGATTGCGGCTTAACAATGAGTTTAGTAAAGCACAGAAATACTTCCTGGTGGTTATGGAACTGATCATATAGAAAACGCTGCAGTTAACAAAAATCTTAAGTTGAAAATACCACTATTATTATTGAAGACTGGCAACTGTACCAAAATCACATAAAAACAACGTTGCACTAGAAATTGTACTTTTAACTCGATAATAAAAGGACAAGGAATGGTTGATTAAAATTATTCCGACCTGGCATTGATTCCATTTTCTATCGTCACGCAATAAAACATCATAGTTATTACACGATTGTCGTTTTTCTTCCATGCAGGTCGGAGGGGCTAACATGGAAAAGGGTCTAGTCGTTCGGATAAGACAATAAACCGAGGCCCCGTGTGCTACAGTCTGTGCTCGTTAAAGATCCCACGACAGTTGGAAAAGAGAAAGAGAAGGTTAATGTCGCTGTCTTGGCAAAATTACTCTCATTTCACACTGCATGGTGTTACCAGTCTTCCTTATCCCGATTTTTCAAATAAATTTCGAAACTAATGACAAATTTTTTCGTAAGATTTTTTAAGCAAGGGGGCCAATTTTGCTTTCGGATTTTCCGATAACGTGGTGTTTTTGATTTGCTTACATCCGGTAAATCCGAAGAGCTCATTGAAACTTCTCTACGCATAACCAACTATCAATTGATCAAACAAAATATTCCGATTTGTAAAACCACCCAACTGTAAGGTCCGGACATAAACACCAGCTTTAATAGCAGCTGAATAATGTTTAAGCGGCTTATTGGTATTTTATATCACTAGAACTGTCAGTGGTGGTTTGTCTTAGAAACAAGCGAGGACAGATCATATCTATTGATTCTAACATCAATTGCTTGTCAGATGATGAAAATTGCTGGTTCTGTCACTTGCCGGAAATTGCCGACCGGAAGTCCCTGTCATAGGGTTAATTTTACATGCTCGTTCGCAGTGGCGTGGTGATTTACGTTGGTAGAATCACGAAGACGCCTTCTACTACCAAGATAACAGCCCATTTTCAGAGGTATCTCAACTAATCTTCGGTCAACAGAAGTGAGACGTTCATATCGATCTTACCAACTACTATCCACTACATGATCTCCGGCTTCAATAGCTCATTCAAAGATAGCTGTATGAGATTTCTTTCGAAACCGATAACCGCTATTCTCATACACAACTGATGATCGCTACGGTGAGAGGGCCCTTTGACCCATCTTCATGTATTGGACATTCAAATGAACGTACTGGTAAATCATAAGGATACAGAAAGACGGATTTGTCTGACAAACTAAAGAGAGTATAGAAAGCGTAGGTGTATTGAGTGAACCATAAGCTGTGATATTAACTACCTCGTTTAGTCTTAACAAAACAGCTGATACACAAGGCATTAGGCTACTGTCTTTTAATTCCTAGTATTTCTGTTGGGTTGTTATGGCAAAATATTTGGGTTTCAGGCGACTTTTATCATGTTTTTAACAGAACAACTTTCTTGAAAAAACAGAACAACATAATCAAATGAATGATAAACTGTTAATAGTTCTACTGCTTTTGTGGTTGTTGTTGTTTTTAGTTTCTTTTGTATTATAAATTGTGTTCCTTTGAAGGGTAAAATTACTAGGACAACTGATACAGGCAAACGTCCTTTTATTCCAGGTTAAGGTATGTTGTGTTTTGAGATTTGGATCGTAAGTACTTGGTTTACATGTTATCCATTATCAGAATTCAAAAGGCTGTAGAATGATATTGATAAAATCCTACCGATCTCATTCTTTACACAACCGTTTAAGACGTTGGCAGTCCTCTTTGATCATAATGTCTTCAATTTTTACTAACCTAACTTTCAGCTCGTAATATTCTTCTACCAATTTTCCATTTCATTAGTTTTGATGGAAATAAACATTTGTATGGCCTCGACTGCCAGTGAGGAGAAAATTGAGTTACAAATCGTCGTTTCGTGACCTAAATAAAACTCAGTAAAGCACCAATGATCAATCAATTCTAATCTGACTCGGGTGATTAGTTGTTTTTTTCTGAACCAATTCCACCACTGTAACTAAGATTTCCATTTATAAATGACCGTGCTAGAAAGCAATGGCGGAGTCCGTGGGAGTACAGGGTTAATCTACAATAAGAATTGTATTCGTTTTGAGCCGAAATATGTGCCAGAATACACCAAATCAACTTTATTTTTCGAAAAATGTTTTTGAAGAACCCTTTCAGATGCTCAGTCGGTGGCTCGTGCCAGTGCTCTTCCACAGATATGTCGTATTTTGAATCTCATCCTCAACGGATATCCCCCCTTTTAGTCATTCTGCCCCCTATTTTTACCCTCAGTCTCGGCGCCGCCACTGCTAGTAACCCAATACTCTCGCCACCGGCTATAAATAGCTTGACCCAATAACCTTTTCGGTAGATAATTACCTTAATAAGAAACTACCGAAATTGGATTTTTCCTCGGAAATTCGGGAATCTGACTGAGAAATATTGATGAGATTTAGTAATTGGAAATTCACTGATTATATTTGGTAATGAACGTTAAGATAATGGGAAATTACGAGTTGATGTATATTACTATTAAAATCCTTTCTTTCGGCAAGTAATCTCATAATATTGACATTTATGTAGTTAATATTTGCGTGTGTTTTAAAAAAAAATAAATGGAACTTCGCCATATAAATTAAAGAATATCCACGACTCTTACAAGGCCGTAGCCAGACTTGATTATTTGGAAGGGCAAGTAATATATCGGCAACCATAGAGGCAATGGTGTATCGTGTTAAGTTAAAGTATTGGAATTAGTCGTTTGAACAGAATTTATTCAGGGGGACAAGAGTTGTAAATGAATACTCCCTTGAGTTCATTTAGTATGCTAAAAGATTGTAAAAGAGGCAAAATCGCCCCCAGTACACGCTGCATGGCGTGCGTTGGCCGTCTATATTATCCCATCAGTTGCAGGGCAGTCGGACGTAAACCTTCATTCTTTTCATTTGATTCTTCAATTTGTGATCTAAACATCTTGTCATCTTTAAAACTAATGAAGCACTCATTGCCTTCAGTGTTAATTTTTAAAACACACTTGGCTATATGAAATATTTAATAAACGTTCAAACTAAAATGCTTTCCAGTTAATAATTGTTTATGGTAGAATAAGAAATTACTAATCAATTAACTGGTTGGATGGTTGGTGCATGACAAGTTAACGTTCGCTTTCATCAGAAGCTGATATCACAGACTAGGTAGTTGTTGGTAGATGACAAGTTAACGTCGACTTTCAGCTAACTGATATCATAGACTGGGTAGTTGTTGGTAGATGACAAGTTAACGTCGACTTCCAGCTAACTGATAGCATAGACTAGGTAGTTGTTGGTAGATGACAAGTTAACGTCGACTTCCAGCTAACTGATATCACCGACTAGGCAGTTGTTGGTAGATGACAAGTTAACGTCAGCTTCAAGCTAACTGATATCACAGTCTAGGTAGTTGTTGGTAGAATGACAAGTTAACGTCTGCTTCCAGCTAACTGATATCACAGACTAGGTAGTTGTTGGTAGATGACAAGTTAACGCCAGCTTCCAGCTAACTGATATCACAGACTTAGTAGTTGTTGGTAGATGACAAGTTAACGTCAGCTTCAAGCTAACTGATATCACAGACTAGGTAGTTGTTGGTAGAATGACAAGTTAACGTCTGCTTCCAGTGGAAGCTGATATCACTGACTAGGTAGTTGTTGGTAGATGACAAGTTAACGCCAGCTTCCAGCTAACTGATATCACAGACTAGGTAGTTGTTGGTAGATGACAAGTTAACGCCAGCTTCCAGCTAACTGATATCACAGACTAGGTAGTTGTTGGTAGATGACAAGTTAACGCCAGCTTCCAGCTAACTGATATCACAGACTAGGTAGTTGTTAGTAGATGACAAGTTAACGCCAGCTTCCAGCTAACTGATATCACAGACTAGGTAGTTGTTGGTAGATGACAAGTTAACGCCAGCTTCCAGCTAACTGATATCACAGACTAGGTAGTTGTTGGTAGATGACAAGTTAACGCCAGCTTCCAGCTAACTGATATCACAGACTAGGTAGTTGTTAGTAGATGACGAGTTAATGCCAGCTTCCAGCTAACTGATATCACAGACTAGGTAGTTGTTGGTAGATGACAAGTTAACGCCACTTCCAGCTAACTGATATCACAGACTAGGTAGTTGTTGGTAGATGACAAGTTAACGCCAGCTTCCAGCTAACTGATATCACAGACTAGGTAGTTGTTGGTAGATGACAAGTTAACGCCAGCTTCCAGCTAACTGATATCACAGACTAGGTAGTTGTTAGTAGATGACGAGTTAATGCCAGCTTCCAGCTAACTGATATCACAGACTAGGTAGTTGTTGGTAGATGACAAGTTAACGTCGACTTCCAGCTAACTGATATCACAGACTAGGTAGTTGTTGGTAGATGACAAGTTAACGTTCCCTTCCAGCTAACTGATATCACAGACTAGGTAGTTGTTGGTAGATGACAAGTTACCACTCTTCTCCAGCTAACTGATATCACAGACTAGGTAGTTGTTGGTAGATGACAAGTTACCACTCTTCTCCAGCTAACTGACATCACAGTCTAGGTAGTTGTTGGTAGATGACAAGTTAACGTTCCCTTCCAGCTAACTGATATCACAGACTAGGTAGTTGTTGGTAGATGACAAGTTAACGTCGACTTTCAGCTAACTGATATCACAGACTAGGTAGTTGTTGGTAGATGACAAGTTAACGCCAGCTTCCAGCTAACTGATATCACAGACTAGGTAGTTGTTGGTAGATGACAAGTTAACGCCGACTTCCAGCTAACTGATATCACAGACTAGGTAGGTGTTAGTAGATGACAAGTTAACGCCGCTTTCAGCTAACTGATATCACAGACTAGGTAGTTGTTGGTAGATGACAAGTTAACGCCAGCTTCCAGCTAACTGATATCACAGACTAGGTAGTTGTTGGTAGATGACAAGTTAATGTTCGCTTTCAGCTAACTGATATCACAGACTAGGTAGTTGTTGGTAGATGACAAGTTAACGTCGACTTCCAGCTAATTGATATCACAGACTAGGTAGTTGTTGGTAGATGACAAGTTAACGTCGACTTCCAGCTAACTGATATCACAGACTGGGTAGTGGTTGGTAGATGACAAGTTAACGTCCACTTCCAGCTAACTGATATCACAGACTAGGTAGTTGTTGGTAGATGACAAGTTAACGTCCACTTCCAGCTAACTGATATCACAGACTAGGTAGTTGTTGGTAGATGACAAGTTAACGTCCACTTTCAGCTAACTGATATCACAGACTAGGTAGTTGTTGGTAGATGACAAGTTAACGTCGATTTTCAGCTAACTGATATCACAGACTGGGTAGTGGTTGGTAGTAGTAGTAGTAGTTGGTAGTTTTAATATCAATATTGATGATTGTATTTCGGCCTTGAGCACCTCACATTAAATCAGAATACACCACATTATAGAAGTTAAAAAAAAATCAGTACAGGTAGGCGAATTCCGCTAGTAAAATTCTTGTCTAAAGTCCACAACCCAGTCTTTTATAAATAAAAAAAATACGGCTATTCAGTGTCATCAATTGATTTATGAGTACAGGTTTCTTATTTAAAACTATTAATTGAATTTCTGGAGCTTAAACAAAAAATAAACACAACATGTACTGTACTGTACCAATGAAATTAAATTAAATCGTAGAGAAATGGATTGCGTGTTACCAGTAGCTCATCTGTTACTCGGAGCATCATTTGATTACAGAAAACATCACAACTATTATAAGTAATAATACTAACAGTACAACAAGTTCATTGATTTTCAATTGAAAACTATGCAGAATATGAGTTAGGGATCAAGATTTGACAACCAAGTTGCAAAGTGGTATCAGGTATTCAAGAAGGGCTATAATACCAATGACTTCATGAATTACCAACAGACAACTACCTAGTCTACGATCTGCTGGAAGTGGACGTTAACAACTACCTAGTCTGTGATATCAGTTAGCTGGAAGTGGACGTTAACTTGTCATCTACCAACAACTACCTAGTCTGTGATATCAGTTAGCTGGAAGTGGACGTTAACTTGTCATCTACCAACAACTACCTAGTTGACGATCTGCTGGAAGTGAACGTTAACTTGTCATCTACCAACAACTACCTACACTACGATCTTCCGGAAGTGAACGTTAACTTGTCATCTCCCAACACCTACCTTGTCTACGATCTGCCGGCAGTGAACGTTAACTTGTCATCTACTAACAACCACCTAGTCTGTGATATCAGTTAGCGGGAAGTGGACGTTAACTTGTCATCTACCAACATCTATCTAGTCTGTGATATCAGTTAACTGGAAGCGAACATTAACTTGTCATCTACCTACAACTACCTAGTCTGTGATATCAGTTAGCTGGAAGTGGACGTTAACTTGTCATCTACCAACAACTACCTAGTCTGTGATATCAGTTAGCTGGAAGCGAACGTTAACTTGTCATCTACCAACAACTACCTAGTCTGTGATATCAGTTTGCTGAAAGTGGACGTTAACTTGTTATCTACCAACAACTACCTACTCTGTGATATCAGTTAGCTGGAAGTAGACGTTAACTTGTCATCTACCAACAACTACCTAGTCTGTGATATCAGCTAGCTGGAAGGAGACGTTAACTTGCCATCTAGCAACAACTACCTAGTCTGTGATATCAGTTAGCTGGAAGTGGACGTTAACTTGTCATCTACCAACAACTACCTAGTCGACGATCTGCTGGAAGTGAACGTTAACTTGTTATCTACTAACAACTACCTAGTCTGTGATATCAGTTAGCTGGAATTGGACGTTAACTTGTCATCTACCAACAACTACCTAGTAGACAATCTGCTGGAAGTGAACGTTAACTTGTCATCTACCAACAACTACCTAGTCTGTGATATCAGTTAGCTGGAAGCAAACGTTAACTTGTCATCTACCAACAACTACCTAGTCTGTGATATCAGTTAGCTGGAAGCAAACGTTAACTTGTCATCTACCAACAACTACCTAGTCTGTGATATCAGTTAGCTGGAAGCTGACGTTAACTTGTCATCTACCAACGACTATCTAGTCTGTGATATCAGTTAGCTGAAAGTGAACGTTAACATGTCATCTACCAACAACTACCTAGTCTGTGATATCAGTTAGCTGAAAGTGAACGTTAACATGTCATCTACCAACAACTACCTAGTCTGTGATATCAGTTAGCTGAAAGTGAACGTTAACATGTCATCTACCAACAACTACCTAGTCTGTGATATCAGTTAGCTGGAAGCAAACGTTAACTTGTCATCTACCAACAACTACCTAGTCTGACGATCTGCTGGAAGTGAACGTTAACTTGTTATCTACCAACAACTACCTAGTCTGTGATATCAGTTAGCTGAAAGTGAACGTTAACATGTCATCTACCAACAACTACCTGTCTACGATCTGCAGGAAGGGAATGTTAATGTGTCATCTACCAACCTAATTCCTTGTGTTGAAGGTTTAAATGAAACCAGTATAAAAGTGTAGGCGTTTAAAACTGGCACACGGAAATTCTCCAGACTGTTGATTGTAAGTATAATATCCTCTCGAGACGGAATTATAACAATATTTTATCAACTTGACAGCTCTTTAAGTTCTTTATAACCCAATTTTTATAACATTACCGTCTTTCTACTTAATAACTTTTAATAGACCAATAATTATTGTTTTAAATCACATCAAAATATTTTGCTGAAGACGATAGATAGATTAAAGGATGTCCAATAGTTCCCATTATCCCAATACTAGCAATCATTGAATATCCTTAAAGAACTCTGGTAAGGTTTATGTAAATGAGCTGTAAATTGCCGAACGTTATGACAATTCCAATGAATGAAAAATTATAAATATGGAAAATAATTCACACTTTTTGTTAAAAAATATCAATTTCCATTAA
Source organism: Lottia gigantea (assembly GCF_000327385.1). Classification (NCBI taxonomy): domain Eukaryota; kingdom Metazoa; phylum Mollusca; class Gastropoda; family Lottiidae; genus Lottia; species Lottia gigantea. The sequence goes on from NW_008709463.1 coordinate 380,899, forward strand.
AAGATAATCGTAATATTTCCACCCTCATAAATCATCTTCATAAAACGTTGAACTACCAATATTCAAATTTTGATCTGCGTTGACATTTTGACTTGTAACATGGCTGAATCTCGGAAAGTCGAAATCAAGCGTAATCAGAATATTTCAGCGATTTGATTCTAAGTTGTTGTGAAGTTGCTGTCATCATTTATCAATTTTAGACTTCACTGGAATCTCTTTCAGTTAAAATAACAGAATTTCCTCGACTCGACCTGTGGTCTGGCGTCTGCCCACTCGAACTTGTGACTGTGTCCCCACGGCGATTGTGTCCAAAATAGGTTTGCCCCCGACAGACGTAACATTAAGGTTATCACTAAAAGTTTGTGTTCGCAGATGTATGTCTTATTGAATTTTTTAATAAACTTTTATTTTTTTTTATGATACTCTGCGATGTCAACTGGACATCCATTACTAAAAGTCTTTATAGTTTATAATGTTTATAAGGTATATCAATCATTTTAATATTTGGTTGATGTCCTCAATTTTTTAAATTCAAATAATTAGCTTTTACCACTTTCACAAAATGGTTTATTCATCTTAACCACCGTGCAGTAGGTCATCTACTTAGTTCTTTGTGGTATCTAAATTTGATACTTCCACCATGGTACGGAAAGTCTCGTAGTGTGGTGTGAATGTTGAATGTACTGTCTAGATATCTTCTGGTACAAGACCTGGTCTACACACCCAATTCCTTGTTCAATATGGGTACCACATGGCGACCTACTCCGGGTTATAATATTTTAGGTCGTGATCTCATGTTATCAATTCTGTAAAGGTATACCATAATACCCAATCACTAGACTCGAATATACAATATACTTGTTCGAAATCGAAACTTATCGAGCATTTCGGAGATAATTTTCAAAATTAAGAGAAATTTAAATTGACCAATCAGTGGCGTTTCTTGGAATCATTAGATGTAGGGCCGAATAGGGGCTAACACCACTGGAAATTTAAAAACTCAATAATAACAGAATTGAATTTAAGCCGAGAAAGGCAAGTCCTTTTCTAAATCTCATACCAGAAGTTTCTAGTCAGTATCTTTTCTGTTCTGTTTAATATGAGAAAACTGCTACACTCTTTATTCCTAACTCTTTCTTCTCAATCGTCGTTTATTGATCACCGTTAAATCACAACAATTAGTATTTTGATATGGCCATTAAGATAAATTTATTAAGTCCATATTGGAATAAAATATTTTCTATGTCCACTCAGTGGTCATTGATTTAACTAGCCATGGAATTTAGCCCGTCATTAAAGTTAGCTTGCCCAGAAACAAAGATGACATCAGGCTCATAGCTAGACTTGATTGTTTAGAGGGGGAGGTAATATATCTGGAGTGGTAATGGTGTATGGTGTTTAGTTGCAGTAATGGAATTGGTCGGTTGTCAGAATGTTTTCGGTTTAATTCATTTGTTAGGGATTGTGGCTCTGCCCTGGCAAAAATATTCGTGGTTGCAAACTACATGACGTCGTCCATCTTCATTAGCACAACCGAAACAGACAAGTACACAGGAAAACTCGTTTTATTTCAGTTGGAGTGAGTTGGATTTTCGGCGGCTATGCGATTAGATATGCCGTTCGTTCGACCGATCTTCTCGAGAAATGAAAAGTTCTGATGCATGTGCCACTGCTTCCGAGAGTTTCGTGGCAATCCAACTTGAATCAATTTTCCGATATTGATACTGGAGGCATGTCCAGACATAATCTGATCTGATTAGCCTGACCAATATCGAGAGTGACCAGTTAGTGGACAGATATTAGTATCTCACATCATTATCACGCTATTAGCTTCGAGAATCAGATAACCGTTCTCCTCTATAATTTATCTGTAAATTGGTGTATCCGTTTTCAGACTATTAACCACTTGAGACATCTGATATCGGATCAGAAGCTAGTGTGGCAATATGCTAGATATCACCTTTCTGTAGCTCGACTCTGGTTCACTGCCACGCCAGCTACTATCAATCGATTCCAATCGATGAATTGTATGATCGCGCAGATTCCAATCGTTTAATTGAACAACTAGTTTAAATTCTCATCTGGTCATTAGCAGTGAATCAATTTGCCGACTACTTGCAACTGCTATCAAATGGCAGATTGTAAAAAGTGTGACAAGAACAACTGATTGAGATCAATCGTTGAAAACCTGGTTGATTTCAGCAGTCTGTAGCCTTCATCGCAACTACCTGAAAGGGCATAAGGATGACTCGTCGTTGTCAATTCGTTAACGGATACGACGCTAAATGACTTCGCTCTGACCTCAGAAGCCTTCTGTCGTCCACTATAGAAGTAAATAGTCAAGAATAAAGCCCTGTCTGATACAATACCCAATCTCATTTTACAACCTATTTATGTATACGGGCACCTGCCAAAGAAATTATTAACAAAAAAGATCCTCTTTTGTTCGGAGATCTCCCAAGACCATATTTATCTGCCATTAAAGGATTAAGGGGGATTTAATAAAAAATAAAAGTGGGGTTTTTAGTGGCCATTATTGATGTCTGGTTTCTCTCTAGTCTCGATTCCTTTGTCGCTTTTTACGACTTTCTTACGTTCAATGTCCGTATTATATTCATTGGAGATATGCTAATGAGCTATGGAGATATGTTAATGAGCTAAATGATATGCTAATGAGCTAGTCTGTAGGGAGTTCACATACAGCTCAAGTAATAGAATCAATTTATTAGCTGTGACCCATGTTCTCTGAAGACGGCTATGATGATCCCGGAACGACTCTTGTAAATAGTTATGTTAATCAAACGCCGTTGGTGGAAATGATCGCGTGTTAATAGCCCCCTCTTGTCAGGATTCAATATAAGCGGTATCGCATCGCAGTTCACGATTCAAAATGACCCCTATTGCTGTCTAATATTTCCTTCGATCAGCCAAAATCAACATTTATCAAGGCGATCAAATCAAATAGTATATTTTTTCTGGGAATTTTTAAACAAATATAGAAATACACGGCAGCTTTATAATGATGGAACTAAAAAGGCTTAAAGTTTTACGCAACGTTTCGATGTGTTTCTCCCATCGTTCTCAGACACGTGTGTAATTATGTAATTGTTTCAAGGACACTGATAGACCAGACTTCGTCTGGTAAACAATTTTTGTAAAATCCCTTGGGTAGTGTTTGGAATTACACCACTTATCCGGTGATCTCTGGCGGGTTGTAATTCTAATCGTCGTCCTTGACAGTTCAATTAGACTTTTAATTAGGACAGATAACTAATAGAGGTAACCGAAGGAGAGTCGTCAATACGTCAGCACTAACGGTCAATCTAAAATCAAACTCTATAGACAGTGATAAATTAAAAATTAAATATTGGGTTGAATTGAACATCCTTTAACTGATTATCTAGATATTGGCGGATGTCGTACACGAGGCAGAGTATACTCACTCTTTCTAGAACACCTGATACTGCCTCTCTTGAGAGGTCCACTTTTATTTAGTTTCATTTCCGGGATGTTGCCTACGGATGTTTTTTCACCAGATTTTGTCCTGTCCATGGATTTTCTGACTGACGTTGAGACTTTGGTATTCTTTCGTTCGGTTCTACTTCTCTGCTGCAGTTGAAACTATTGATCATCATCCTAAAATAAAAGCCTATATCGAGTAACAACGTCTTTTACAATTGACAATTGAAGTTGGTATATTAATGGATTAGTGTTTGTACATCCCACTTATCTGCTGCAGATTTGGCAGACGTCATGTGTGTAATGATACTCGATTTCCCACCGTCGTACAAAAATACACGGGTAGTGATAGGCTGACTGTATATTTAACATTGGTACTAATTATTAAGCAAACACAACATCGGTTATCATTCTGATTAAATTGGTATCACAATTAGGCCCAATGAAATCCAAATTACTTCCCTGATTTAATCTGAAACTACATTAGAAACCTGCATGTAAACAACCGAACTCGGTCAATCCAAACTGACCAGTTCAAAGGTCAGACTTGAATTAAAAATGGTGAACAATTAGGTTTGTTGATGTCCGAATTGTAGCGGTCAATGGTCTTTAAATATGGCCTGGATATAAGAAGGTCGTGTTGTCTCTAGTATCCAGACTTAACATAAGAAAATCTAGAAGAGAAAGCGTCTGGGTGATGTATCTAGTGAGAAGAGGTCATGTTTACGAGTGAGTAGAGAAAAGTACTCCAATATTTACTATGATAGTAATTTGGCTTCCGGCATCATCTTACTGTGCTGTTTTATTACTGATTACTTGTTATTGTATTTCTAGACAGTTTTCGTTCATCCATATCTCTACAACAAGAGTATTCAACATAGAGGTTAATTTAAAAATTTAAAGGGTTAAGAGGCGCTTTGTAGTCAAACATAAAATTGTTTAGACAATTATAATTAAAAATCTTACAGGGGCAATGCTTTAAAAGATTATATACCCCTTATTCGTTCAAAATTGCTCAATAAGCAATCAAAGCGTTGATAACACAAACGATCTCGGTCAAAACTTTTACATTTGAGACCTACTAAAGTATTAGTAATGTTGACATTTTTATCAGGAAGAAACCATTGCATTTATACGGATTCCAGATTGAGTTTCAACGAGACCAGTTTCAATATATGTAGCCTACTTTTGTGGCATCTTCTGATTGCACAGTCTAGTCTGGAAACTGTGGCATCAGAATTTTTAAAGTCGATCATATGTCGAATGGAATGAACAGAAAATGGAAGAAATGATGTATTTTTCATGACCAGTACACCACACTAGACATTGTACCTCGTCTTTCTGAAGGATGATTTTTTTTGTCAAAGCTATTTCAGTAGTACCTAATTCTCATGAATATATACTGATTAAATATGCGAGGTGTGAGTTACGATGTGGACACAATTCGCTTCTTCGCCGTCTGTTTCCATCTGAAATCAGATGATTTTTGTCAAAGCTATGCCAGTAATAACATATTCCTGATATCTCCTTTGGCCATGGATTTAATATATTACAAATATGTCTTCAGGCTTTGGTGAACTATTTCTGTCACGGTGCACTAGCTCATGGCCACGTTCATTTGCCATTTTTTAAAGTGATACGAGTCCTTCCTTGAAGGCGTTATTATTTGTTACACCATTTGAGGCTATATAAGACCTTTACTCGAGACATTATATACGATGGAACATCTCCTTAAGGAGAACAGGACCTCGATATTCCATGTTACTTAAGTTCTTTATATGTCAGTACAAAACGAAATATTGTCCTTAACTTAGTTCCTGCAGGCGGTTTGCAACTCATTTTAGATATAATTTAACGACTTTCTTGTACTAGGCTTCCATCTTTAACTAGGTCACTGAAATCCAACTGGAAATACAGATTGGAACAAGTGTAATCAAATGAAATAGATTGGCCTGATTGGGGTAAGGAGGACGGACAACTTATCACAGTGTGTAATCAGGGAAATATTGTCGAGGAAAGGTCTACTCTTTTTGGAGGAAACGGTGATCTAATGAAAAATTGATGAGCAAAAGAGAACTACCCAACCAATCAGGACCATCAACTCGTCTCCCGACTCAATGAAGCATCTGTTCCACCCAAGGTCTGGGGAGAAGTCGACCCTGCCCATTTCTGAAATCTCAATTAAATAGTCCTCAAACCATAGTGATTACTGGTTGGGTATGGTTGAGAATAAATAAACCAAGTACTAACGATCCTAACCACAAAACCGAACCTGAAATCCACAACAACATTTTGACGAAACAGTGAATACCGGTTATAAGTTTCGAAACCCCATATAACTGAGTTGTGAGTTGCGTTCATGAATACTTTTATTATTCATAATAATAGGTGTGAGAGAACTTTAAGTAACCGTTACAAAACATTTCGTAGGATTAAGGTTTCTTGTAACAGCTTCTCAGATCCAACAGTTCATCTACCAATAATGAAAGTCAAATCAAAAACCAAACTTTGTCTGTACCAAATCCACAAGTTCAATTACTCCTAATAAAGCCAATTTATCTTGTTAAAATATAACCACTCGGTTTTATTAGTACTCCAATGATAAATATATATATTTGACAGTAATAAATCAGAATAGAGTATATCGATAATTACAGCTAATGATATGACAATTAATGTCTAAAAGATAAAACTCATAAATAACTTATTACTGGCAGAAATGAACAACTAGTAGCGTGACAAGATGGTTTTCAACTCCAATGGATACATTATGGTCATGATGGAGCGAACACGAAAAGCACTGTCCACAATTGTTCTTGCCTTAGTTGAACTCAAACCAAGGGACGTCTATCTAATCCAAAGTATCTGTAAGGGACATGTCTTTTTTTCGAAATACATTCCCCATTAAAGAATAGGTTAAGACCATCTGTGGCGACCGCAATAAATAATCATCCAAAGCATAAGCAACAGTCCTTGCCTTGGTGGAACTCGAACCAAGGGATGTCTGATCTATCTTATCCAAAGTGTTTAAAAGGGACATGCCATACTTTCATTAAAGGATAGGTTAAGACCATCATGGAGCGACCACAAAATAGAATCTTCCAAAGTATAAGCAACTGAGACCTGAACCAAGGGACGTCGACCATCTTATCTAAAGTGCCTATAATTCAAAATTAGGTACCTAGCATGAGATGAACAGAATATCCCAAAGATTAAATGGAATGACTATTTTGGACGTATTAAGACGTGTCGTTGTTTCTGGAATCCAGCGACTCTATGTTTAGCACGTGCTTTCTGATGGTTACACTGGATGACCTCATTGTTAACATAACATAAGAGCGAATGTGCCTTTTTATTGCTGGATGCTTCTGAGATTTTTATCAAACACAGTATCCCAACGTGGAAATTAGATGGCAAGTTAACGTCCGCTTCAAGCTTTAGCCAATATTGCAGACTCACCCCGCAGATTACCTTCGAAGAATGCGCTATTATGTTAAAGAATATTAAATGGCCTCCGATATATTTGTTGGTATCGATGTTTACATTAGTAACTGCTCTGTGTACTCACTAGACGAGCATCAGTTGCTTTAGAAGAAGATTATTAATAGTTAGCTCATTACTGTCCATAAAATAAACATTCTATAGTATTATTCATTACATGCTAGACAAACACTAACTTTGATCTCGAGGGTCAGTTAGTAAAAAAATAAAAACATTAGCATAAAATGATTCATAAAAAGATGGAAATCTTTTAAGTCAATATTTGATGTGACAGGTTCGTGTTTCGGTGATTTTGATAGCGTTTAATTTTGTCGCTCGTCATATTTCGGTTTATTTAGTGATCTTTTACGACTTTCTATTAGACGGCATCTGTTTGCTCTATCAGGTTTTTGATTCTCCCAAAAGGTACGTAGCTTGAAGGGGACCGGGGGCAGACCCCCCCCCCCCCCTCCCCCTGAAAAATTTAGTTGACTTAAATGACTTGTTGAGGCGCTATAGTTAAGCCCCCCTTCCAAAATTGGGAGACCCTGGGCTAGCTACTGGCTTGCCTTGGACTGAGAAGTGTCTTATACCATAATTTTTGTGACCGTAGGCAGTACTTCTATAGAAATATACCTTCTCTTACACCCAATACCATAATATATTCTCTTTTTTATCAGTGGTGAGTTCTGTACACGTAACACGGTATTAAGGACAAATGATGTTGAATTAGATTAAAGATAATATGAAGCTTACTGCTAATTATCAAGAGAGAATCTTATATAATTATAATATAGATATCTTTAATATAATCTGTGTTATATCAATCATATCCAATGTATATTAATGATATATTAATTAATTACCGTTACTTGTATAATAAAGTCTCAGTATATTATCGTGGTGATAATCGACAGAACCAGCAGTCACATTGTTTTTGTATTGTGAACCCTGGTTACCAAACTTACGAATACAGCATATCTGATGATACACCATGCAGTGTGCAATGAGGGAAATTTTGCCAGGACATCTTTAACATGCACAGTCTGTAGCACACAAGGCATCGGTACATTTTCCCATCTGAACAATGTAAACAGACCACTTTAGGATACTTGATACCAAATACTTACATGTTATATGAAATGTTCATTAACAGCTACCAATGTTTTGCCAGTGTGTTTTGGATTTCGGGTTTCGTTTTGCGGTTCGAATCGTTAGTATTTAGTTTATTTATTTATATTGTTCGTCCAGGTAAACAGATCGCAATTGAATAATTTAAACTCTTGACCTGAAAAACAGTTAACGACACCTTTAACGAATAAATATAATTAAAAAAGGATCTGTTTTCAGCGAGATCAACTCTCGATCATTATTACTGTCACCCAACAATTAATGGCAGTCACACCACCATCTATGTTTTATTTGAAAGAGGTTTTTTAGTTTCCCAGATCGAGTCGTTAAATTCCATTACTGTCACGAAAAGCCCATGGAAAGTGTCAAAGTTGAGTTTTATAGACCGCTACAGACTGAGCTCGAGCATCATAAAGATAAAACACGTCGACCCGACAGGTCGGAATGGCTCTTGACAACCTTGCTATACCTTAAGTCAAATCGTTTGGTTTAAATATAAATTTTACTCATATGACGGCATATTGTGCAGTTCACGCTTTTGATACAAATTCACTGAAACGAATCCATGAAGAAATATTTAAAACAATCGATTACAGATCACTACAATAGACGATAGATCATGTTGGATTTTACATTCTAAAGTTAATTTGCAGTCTGGAATTGCATAAAAAAAATACATTCAGATTGAATCTAAATCGTTTATTAAGACTTAATACAGTTTGTTGAAGAAGAGAAAAGGATCTCAGAGAAGCTGAACCTCATTAAAAGCTATCAAATATCCATCTAGAGTAATCTCAGTTCAAAGGAAATGAGATGTAATAAAGTTTTATCTTGGCCTGGTTTTAGTAGTTCTTGTCATGCCATGTTGACAATGGTAAGGTGAATCATACAGTGTTATTACACATTTCACTGCGTTTAGAAAAGATAAAAGACAAGAGACAGGCTAGGTCGTTGACATATTTTCAACTTTCAGTTCAACATAGAAGATTGCTGAAAGATTTTCGATTATTACTAGTCTTATAAATCTTAATGACACTGGAACCCAAATTGGTCTTCTTGTACACAGTGGCTTTTCTGGGAAACATTAGTTGAGGGGGCCAAGCAGGGGTAGAAAATTTTCCAAGGGGGCACAGGCTATTCCTTCACTTTGTAAATTGTTAAAAATTTTGAAATTGGGGAGGGGGGGTCAAAGCCGATCTAGCCACTTTCCTAGGGGGTCATGCCCCCACCCCCTGGGCACCCCGTAGACGCGCAACTGCTTGTACCCCTTACATGCTGAATATATTTTTTGGACACCTTCACTCACCATCAGCCAATATCAAAATATTCCACCGAGGCACCAGTCTTCAAGAGGCTTCATAAGACGTACAATGGTGTTCGGTGGTACCCACAAAGAGGTAAGCTACCTCGATAACAAGGCCCGTAGCTAGATTTTATTGTTTAGAGGGGGGGGGGGGGGGGTAATATATCCGGAGTGGTAATTGTGTATGGTGTTTAGCAGCAGTAATTGAATTGGTCGGTTGTAGGAATTTTGTAGGGGGTATTCTATTTTTAGGAAGGGCATTACCCCTGCAGCCACGGGCCTGTAAAGTAATAAGTCAAAAATGTGCAATTACTGTTAATTACATAGATGTTCATGATAAACAAATGTAATGCTAAGTACAGACATTTTTTAACATTAAACATCACAAACAGGATGGACACAGATACCTCTGTTCCACTATAAACCTGTCGAACGATCTTCTTTTCTTTGAGCGTACAAGCGTATCAATATTTTAACAGCGTTTCTCAATATCAAACATTAAATTTTCATGCCCATTAACAGAAAGAGTGTCAAATTGCCCTGGTCGTTGAAAAAATCTAATTTGAACCAGATGTGTCATTAAATTTGAATTAAAAAAGAATTGTCGTTAATGTGTTTTTAACATGGATGACATTAATTTGTAGCATTCCAGAACAAAAAAACGCCTGAATTAATATTTTTTTAAAAATCATTAAAGCAGTCAGTCATGCTACGAAGACTCCATTAAATGAGGTCAGAAAGTGCTTGTGGATGAGGATGTGTGTAGGGGGGAGGGGGGATAGGCCATTCAGTTCATGTATGATTGATGACAATTAGCTAACCCTAGTTGAGAAATAGTGAGGATGTACTAAAACTTCAAGACCATGTCCCAGTCGCGGACTAATCTTGGTGATTTAAACCGATATGGAGGTCAGTCGTGGCTATCGTGTAAATCGTAGGAACTTTGAGTCTGATTCAACGTTTAATTTTTATTTACCATCAACACCCGCGGTATCTGTTCATAGGTTTTGGACTTTAAGCTAAAATAATAAAGAAATAGCTTGATCCAGACCTAAAACAGAGTTAATGTTGTCTTCTGAAGTTGTTAGTGTCATCATATCGACTATATTATACTATATTATATATTACTGTTCAATTAAGTTTAGATCGAAGTAAACCGAATTAACAATGTCTGTCTCCAATTGGAATTATTTCCAGTGAGTCACTTTAACCCCGTAATCTGTTCGTTTAAAAAGGCTGAATACTTGATCTTAAGAATTCATGGAATTTGAAGATTTTAGAATACACTTGATTAGAGCTCGTGTTATGTTGTCTTCAATTGACATTCCCAAGATGCATTATTGATAGCGGAACAGATAAAGATATTTATGTATATTTTAAAACCTGTTAGGATTTATCTTGAATTGTAGTCGAACCATAAGCAGGAATAATCCTTCAGATGTCTGAGATTATCAGAAGATAAATAAACTATGTAGACAGCTAGGTATATTTGAATGAAGCAAAGTCAAAATATGGAAGAGGCATTTCACTTGATTCACATAATGAATAATAAAATAAATTAATAAATCCCTCGATGGAATCCACAACTTGCACTTGTGTTATTTTTAACTCGTTATAAAGATCAAAGCGACCCATATTTCATAAATCATCATCTCATTAAAATTAATTAACACATGTATTTAAATAAAGCATGTTCGAATAAAAATATATTTAAATGTTAAAAAATAACACCACTGGCAAGTACACAGATTCACTAACCTTTCACAGAACAGCTGTTCTGTTAGCTTTCGTTGATCATAAGGTTTAACCAGGTCTTATCCATGCTTCGAACGAAGTCCTGTTCGCAATGACTTAATGATCGCATAAAATAAGCAGTGGTTCTTGAGGGGTATCATGAGGAGAAACAAAACGAGGACAAAATCACAGGCAAGACCTCAATTGTAAAACAATGTGCTGAATATGTGGCCCCAGGCGACAACATCCTAAAAAGGTAAATATGCATATAGATAAACAGATGCAAGAAATTAAAAACAATATCAGAGAAAAACACCATAGAGTGGTGGTATAAACAATAATAAAAACAATATCAGAGAAAAACACCATAGAGTGGTGATATAAACAGTAATAAAAACAATATCAGAGAAAAACACCATAGAGTGGTGATATAAACAATAATAAAAACAATATCAGAGAAAAACACCATAGAGTGATGGTATAAACAATAATAAAAACAATATCAGAGAAAAACACCATAGAGTGGTGATATAAACAATAATAAAAACAATATCACAGAAAAACACCATAGAGTGGTGATATAAACAATAATAATAACAATATCAGAGAAAAACACCATAGAGTGATGGTATAAACAATAATAAAAACAATATCACAGAAAAACACCATAGAGTGGTGGTATAAACAATAATAAAAACAATATCAGAGAAAAACACCATAGAGTGGTGGTATAAACAATAATAAAAACAATATCACAGAAAAACACCATAGAGTGGTGATATAAACAATAATAAAAACAATATCAGAGAAAAACACCATAGAGTGGTGATATAAACAATAATAAAAACAATATCAGAGAAAAACACCATAGAGTGGTGGTATAAACAATAATAAAAACAATATCAGA
>NW_008709463.1:392962-394443 GCF_000327385.1 Lottia gigantea
GACGTTACTTGTCATCTACCAACATCTATCTAGTCTGTGATATCAGTTAACTGGAAGCGAACATTAACTTGTCATCTACCTACAACTACCTAGTCTGTGATATCAGTTAGCTGGAAGTGGACGTTAACTTGTCATCTACCAACAACTACCTAGTCTGTGATATCAGTTAGCTGGAAGCGAACGTTAACTTGTCATCTACCAACAACTACCTAGTCTGTGATATCAGTTTGCTGAAAGTGGACGTTAACTTGTTATCTACCAACAACTACCTACTCTGTGATATCAGTTAGCTGGAAGTAGACGTTAACTTGTCATCTACCAACAACTACCTAGTCTGTGATATCAGCTAGCTGGAAGGAGACGTTAACTTGCCATCTAGCAACAACTACCTAGTCTGTGATATCAGTTAGCTGGAAGTGGACGTTAACTTGTCATCTACCAACAACTACCTAGTCGACGATCTGCTGGAAGTGAACGTTAACTTGTTATCTACTAACAACTACCTAGTCTGTGATATCAGTTAGCTGGAATTGGACGTTAACTTGTCATCTACCAACAACTACCTAGTCGACGATCTGCTGGAAGTGAACGTTAACTTGTTATCTACTAACAACTACCTAGTCTGTGATATCAGTTAGCTGGAATTGGACGTTAACTTGTCATTTACCAACAACTACCTAGTCTGTGATATCAGTTAGCTGGAAGCAAACGTTAACTTGTCATCTACCAACAACTACCTAGTCTGTGATATCAGTTAGCTGGAAGCAAACGTTAACTTGTCATCTACCAACAACTACCTAGTCTGTGATATCAGTTAGCTGGAAGCTGACGTTAACTTGTCATCTACCAACGACTATCTAGTCTGTGATATCAGTTAGCTGAAAGTGAACGTTAACATGTCATCTACCAACAACTACCTGTCTACGATCTGCAGGAAGGGAATGTTAATGTGTCATCTACCAACCTAATTCCTTGTGTTGAAGGTTTAAATGAAACCAGTATAAAAGTGTAGGCGTTTAAAACTGGCACACGGAAATTCTCCAGACTGTTGATTGTAAGTATAATATCCTCTCGAGACGGAATTATAACAATATTTTATCAACTTGACAGCTCTTTAAGTTCTTTATAACCCAATTTTTATAACATTACCGTCTTTCTACTTAATAACTTTTAATAGACCAATAATTATTGTTTTAAATCACATCAAAATATTTTGCTGAAGACGATAGATAGATTAAAGGATGTCCAATAGTTCCCATTATCCCAATACTAGCAATCATTGAATATCCTTAAAGAACTCTGGTAAGGTTTATGTAAATGAGCTGTAAATTGCCGAACGTTATGACAATTCCAATGAATGAAAAATTATAAATATGGAAAATAATTCACACTTTTTGTTAAAAAATATCAATTTCCATTAAAAGATAATCGTAATATTTCCACCCTCATAAATCATCTTCATAAAACGTTGAACTACCAAT